>NW_020190536.1:0-11038 GCF_002263795.3 Bos taurus
TTATCACGTGGCTATCATGCACTGCTCAGTGGCTGATCATTGCAATTATCACGTAGCTACCATGTTACTGGTCAGTGACTGGTATCATGCACTGATCACGTAATTGATCATACACTGATCAGGTGACTTATCATGCACTGTTCACGAGACTGATCATGCACTGATCACGTGGATATCATGCACTGATCACGTGTATGATCTTCACTGTTCACGTGTCTGACCATGCACTGCTCACGTGGCTGATCATACACTTTTCACGTAATTGATCATGCACTGGTCATGTGGCTTGATCATGCACTGATCATGTGACTGATCATACACTGATCACGTGACTGATATGCACTGATCACGTGACTGATCATGCACTGATCATGTGGCTATTATGCAGTGTCACTTGGCTATCATGCACAGATCACATGGCTGTTCATGCAATGAACACATAGCTCATATACTGGTCACGTGACTGATCATGCACTGATCACGTGGATGTCATCGGCACTGATTCACTGCACGTTCACGAACTATCATGCCACTGATCAACAGTGATATCATGCACTGAATTTCACGTGTTTGATCATACACTGTTCACGGTCTGGACTTCATGCAGCTGCTCACGTGGATCATACACTGTTCACGAACTTGATCATGACTGTCACGTGGATATCATGCACTGATCCCACCGTGGCCTTGAACATGCACTGTTCCACGGTGGTGTACCGCCACACCTGTCACCATGAGCTGATCGTGCACTGAATCACGTGGCACTCATGCACTGATCACGTGGCTGATCATACTCTGCTCACGTAATCTGATCATGCACACATCACGTGGCTAATCATGCACTTCTCACCTGACTGGTCATGCAATGTTCACGTAGCTACCATGTACTGGTCACGTGACTGATCATGCTCAGATCACGTAAATGATCATGCACTGTTCAGTTGACTGATCATGTACTGATCACGTGACTGATCATGCACTGATCACGTGGCTATCATGCACTGCTCACGTGGGCTGATCATGCAATGATCACGTAGCAACCATGTACTGCGTCACGTGACTGATCATGCATGATCACGTAATTAATGCTGCACTGATCACCTGACTCATCATGCACTGACCACGTCGCTGTATCACCACACGTATCACGTGACTGTTCATGCTTGACACTGTGAATCTGCACTTGATCACGTGACTGATTCATGCACTGATCATGTTGGCTATCATGCACTGCTAACTTGGCTGATCATGCAATGTATCACGCAGCTACCCATGAACTGGTCACGTTGACTGATTCATGCACTGATGATGTATTTGATCATGCATCTGATTAGGTGGCTGATCATGCACTGATGACGTAATTGATCATGCACTGATTCACGTGGCTGATCACGCAATGATCACGTAGCAACCATGTACTGGTCATGTGACTGATCATGCACTGATCACGTAATTGATCCGGCATTGATCACATGATCATCACGCACTCATCCGGTGGTGATCACACATGTATCACGTGACTGATCATGTACAGATCACGTAAATAATCATAAGTGATCACGTGGCTATCCTGCACTTATCACGGTGGATAACATTGCACTGATCCGTGGCTGATCACACACGTATCACGTGACTGATCATGCACTGATCACATGGGCTATCATGCACTGATCACGTGGCTATCATGCACTGATAACGTGGCTGATCATGCAATGATCACGTAGCTACAATGTACTGGGTCACCTGACTGATCATGCACTGATCACGTAATTATCATGCACTGATCACGTGGCTGATCATGCACTGAACACGTGACTAATCATGCACTGATCACGTGACTGATCATGCACTGATCACGTGGCTGATCATGAAATGATCACGTAGCTACCATGCAACTGATCACGTGACTGACCATGCACTGATCACGTGACTGATCATGCACTGATGAGTTGGCAATCATGCACTGATTACTTGGCTGATCATACACTGATCACGTGACTGATAATGCCCTTATCATCTGCTATCCTGCACTCATACCTGGCTATCGTGCACTGATCACGTGGTTGATCATTACACTGATCACGAGACTGATCTTGCACTGATTCACGTCTTATCATGCACTGATCACCTGACTGCCCATGCACTGATCACGTGGATAAACATTACCACTGATCATGTCACAGATCATGCAGTGATCACGCGGCTATCATGCACTGCTCACGTGGCTGATCATGCAATGATCACGTAGCTACCATGTACTGGTCACGTGAGTGATCATGCACTGATCACGTAATTGATCATACACTGATCAGGTGACTTATCATGCACTGTTCACATACTGATCATGCACTGATCACGTGGATATCATGCACTGATCACGGTGTTGATCATACCACCGTTCACGTGTCTGAGCATGCACTGCTCACATGGCTGATCATACACTGTTCACGTAACTGATCATGCACTGATCACGTGATATCATGCACTGATCACGTGGCCTGAACATGCACTGTTCACGTGGCTGATCACACACCTGTCACGTGGCTGATCATGCACTGATCACGTGGCACTCATGCACTGATCACGTGTCTGATCATATTCTGCTCACGTAACTGATCATGCACACATCAGGTGGCTATCATGCACTTCTCACCTGGCTGGTCATGCAATGTTCACGTAGCTACCATATACTGGTCACGTGACTGATCATGCACAGATCACGTAAATGATCATGCACTGTTCACGTGACTGATCATGTACTGATCACGTGACTGATCACGCACTGATCACGTGGCTATCATGCACTGCTCACGTGGCTGATCATGCAATGATCACGTAGCAACCATGTACTGGTCACGTGACTGATCATGCACTGATCACGTAATTAATCCCGCACTGATCACCTGACTCATCATGCACTGATCACGTGGCTGATCACACACGTATCACGTGACTGATCATGCACTGATCACGTTGCTATCATGTACTAATCACGTGGCTATCATTCACTGATCACGTGGATATCATGCACTGATCACGTGGCTTATCACACACGTATCACATGACTGATCATGCACTGATCACGTGGCTATCATGCACTGATCACGTGGCTGATCATGCAATGATCACGTAGCTACCATGTACTGGTCACGTGACTGATCATGCACTGATCATGTAATTGATCATGCACTGATCACGTGGCTGATCATGCACTGAACACGTGAATAATCATGCACTGATCACGTGACTGATCATGCACTGATCACGTGGCTATCATGCACTGCTCACTTGGCTGATCATGCAATGATCACGCAGCTACCATGTACTTGGTCACGTGACTGATCATGCACTGATGACGTAATTGATCAAGCACTGATCATGTGGCTGATCATGCACTGATCCCGTGACTGATCATGCACTGATCACGTGACTGATCATGCACTGATCACGTGGCTATCATGCACTGATCACTTGGCTGGTCATACACTGATCACGCAGCTACCATGTACTGGTCACGTGACTGATCATGCACTGATGACGTAATTGATCATGCACTGATCATGTGGCTGATCATGCACTGATCACGTGACTGATCATGCACTGATCAGGTGACTTATCATGCACTGTTCACGAGACTGATCATGCACTGATCACGTGGATATCATGCACTGATCACGTGTTTGATCATACACTGTTCACGTGTCTGACCATGCACTGCTCACGTGGCTGATCATACACTGTTCACGTAACTGATCATGCACTGATCACGTGGATATCATGCACTGATCACGTGGCTGAACATGCACTGTTCACGTGGCTGATCACACACCTGTCACGTGACTGATCATGCACTGATCACGTGGCACTCATGCACTGATCACGTGGCTGATCATATTCTGCTCACGTAAATGATCATGCACACATCAGGTGGCTATCATGCACTTCTCACCTGGCTGGTCATGCAATGTTCACGTAGCTACCATATACTGGTCACGTGACTGATCTTGCACAGATCATGTAAATGATCATGCACTGTTCACGTGACTGATCATGTACTGATCACGTGACTGATCACGCACTGATCACGTGGCTATCATGCTCTGCTCACGTGGCTGATCATGCAATGATCACGTAGCAACCATGTACAGGTCACGTGACTGATCATGCACTGATCACGTAATTAATCCTGCATTGATCACCTGACTCATCATGCACTGATCACGTGGCTGATCACACACGTATCACGTGACTGATCATGCACTGATCACGTGGTTATCATGCACTGATCACGTGGCTATCATTCACTGATCACGTGGATATCATGCACGGGTCACGTGGCTGATCACACACGTATCACGTGACTGATCATGCACTGATCAAGTGGCTATCATGCACTGATCACGTGGCTATCATGCACTGATCACGTGGCTGATCATGCAATGATCACGTAGCTACCATGCACTGGTCACGTGACTGATCTTGCACTGATCATGTAATTGATCATGCACTGATCACGTGGCTGATCAAGCACTGATCACGTGGCTATCATGCACTGCTAACGTGGCTGATCATGAAATGATCACGCAGCTACCATGTACTGGTCACGTGACTGATCATGCAATGATCATGTGGCTGATCATGCCCTGATCACGTGACTGATCATGCACTGATCACGTGGCTATCATGCACTACTCATGTGACTGATCATGCAATGTTCAGACAGTAATCACGCAGCTCAGCATGCCCTGATCACGTGACTGAGCATGCACTGTTCACGTCGCTGATCACACACCAATCACGTGAATGATCATGCACTGATCACGTGGCTCTCATGCACTGATCACGTGATTGCGCATGCACTGATCACGTAATTGTATGCACTGCTCACGTGGCTATCATGCACTGATCATGTGACTGATCATGCACTGATCACGTGGCTATCTTGCACTGATCACTTGGCTGATCATACACTCATCATGGGACTGATCGTGCACTGATTACGGCGCTATCATGCATTGACTACATGACTCCACATGCACTGATCACGTGCCTGATTATGCACTGATCACGTGGCTGATCATGCACTTATCACGTGGCTATCATGCACTGCTCACGTGGCTGATCATGCAATTATCACGTAGCTACCATGTACTGGTCACGTGACTGATCATGCACTGATCACGTAATTGATCATACACTGATCAGGTGACTTATCATGCACTGTTCACGAGACTGATCATGCACTGATCACGTGGATATCATGCACTGATCACGTGTTTGATCATACACTGTTCACGTGTCTGACCATGCACTGCTCACGTGGCTGATCATACACTTTTCACGTAATTGATCATGCACTGGTCATGTGGCTGATCATGCACTGATCATGTGACTGATCATACACTGATCACGTGACTGATCATGCACTGATCACGTGACTGATCATGCACTGATCATGTGGCTATTATGCAGTGATCACGTGGCTATCATGCACAGATCACATGGCTGTTCATGCAATGAACACATAGCTACCATATACTGGTCACGTGACTGATCATGCACTGATCACGTGGCTGATCATGCACTGATCACGTGACTGATCATGCACTGTTCACGAGACTCATCATGCACTGATCAAGTGGATATCATGCACTGATCACGTGTTTGATCATACACTGTTCACGTGTCTGACCATGCACTGCTCACGTGGCTGATCATACACTGTTCACGTAACTGATCATGCACTGATCACGTGGATATCATGCACTGATCACGTGGCTGAACATGCACTGTTCACGTGGCTTACCGCACACCTGTCACATGACTGATCGTGCACTGATCACGTGGCACTCATGCACTGATCACGTGGCTGATCATACTCTGCTCACGTAACTGATCATGCACACATCACGTGGCTATCATGCACTTCTCACCTGACTGGTCATGCAATGTTCACGTAGCTACCATGTACTGGTCACGTGACTGATCATGCTCAGATCACGTAAATGATCATGCACTGTTCAGTTGACTGATCATGTACTGATCACGTGACTGATCATGCACTGATCACGTGGCTATCATGCACTGCTCACGTGGCTGATCATGCAATGATCACGTAGCAACCATGTACTGGTCACGTGACTGATCATGCATGATCACGTAATTAATGCTGCACTGATCACCTGACTCATCATGCACTGACCACGTCGCTGATCACACACGTATCACGTGACTGATCATGCATTGAACACGTGAATAATCATGCACTGATCACGTGACTGATCATGCACTGATCATGTGGCTATCATGCACTGCTAACTTGGCTGATCATGCAATGATCACGCAGCTACCATGAACTGGTCACGTGACTGATCATGCACTGATGATGTATTTGATCATGCACTGATTAGGTGGCTGATCATGCACTGATGACGTAATTGATCATGCACTGATCACGTGGCTGATCACGCAATGATCACGTAGCAACCATGTACTGGTCATGTGACTGATCATGCACTGATCACGTAATTGATCCGGCATTGATCACATGGATCATCACGCACTCATCCGGTGGGTGATCACACATGTATCACGTGACTGATCATGTACAGATCACGTAAATAATCATGAAGTGATCACGTGGCTATCCTGCACTTATCACGTGGATAACATGCACTGATCACGTGGCTGATCACACACGTATCACGTGACTGATCATGCACTGATCACATGGCTATCATGCACTGATCACGTGGCTATCATGCACTGATCACGTGGCTGATCATGCAATGATCACGTAGCTACAATGTACTGGTCACCTGACTGATCATGCACTGATCACGTAATTGATCATGCACTGATCACGTGGCTGATCATGCACTGAACACGTGACTAATCATGCACTGATCACGTGACTGATCATGCACTGATCACGTGGCTGATCATGAAATGATCACGTAGCTACCATGCACTGATCACGTGACTGACCATGCACTGATCACGTGACTGATCATGCACTGATGAGTTGGCAATCATGCACTGATTACTTGGCTGATCATACACTGATGACGTGACTGATAATGCCCTTATCATCTGGCTATCCTGCACTCATTACCTGGCTATCGTGCACTGATCACGTGGTTGATCATACACTGATCACGAGACTGATCTTGCACTGATCACGTCTGTATCATGCACTGATCACCTGACTGCCCATGCACTGATCACGTGGATAAACATACACTGATCATGTCACAGATCATGCAGTGATCACGCGGCTATCATGCACTGCTCACGTGGCTGATCATGCAATGATCACGTAGCTACCATGTACTGGTCACGTGAGTGATCATGCACTGATCACGTAATTGATCATACACTGATCAGGTGACTTATCATGCACTGTTCACAATACTGATCATGCACTGATCACGTGGATATCATGCACTGATCACGTGTTTGATCATACACCGTTCACGTGTCTGAGCATGCACTGCTCACATGGCTGATCATACACTGTTCACGTAACTGATCATGCACTGATCACGTGGATATCATGCACTGATCACGTGGCTGAACATGCACTGTTCACGTGGCTGATCACACACCTGTCACGTGGCTGATCATGCACTGATCACGTGGCACTCATGCACTGATCACGTGTCTGATCATATTCTGCTCACGTAACTGATCATGCACACATCAGGTGGCTATCATGCACTTCTCACCTGGCTGGTCATGCAATGTTCACGTAGCTACCATATACTGGTCACGTGACTGATCATGCACAGATCACGTAAATGATCATGCACTGTTCACGTGACTGATCATGTACTGATCACGTGACTGATCACGCACTGATCACGTGGCTATCATGCACTGCTCACGTGGCTGATCATGCAATGATCACGTAGCAACCATGTACTGGTCACGTGACTGATCATGCACTGATCACGTAATTAATCCCGCACTGATCACCTGACTCATCATGCACTGATCACGTGGCTGATCACACACGTATCACGTGACTGATCATGCACTGATCACGTTGCTATCATGTACTAATCACGTGGCTATCATTCACTGATCACGTGGATATCATGCACTGATCACGTGGCTTATCACACACGTATCACATGACTGATCATGCACTGATCACGTGGCTATCATGCACTGATCACGTGGCTGATCATGCAATGATCACGTAGCTACCATGTACTGGTCACGTGACTGATCATGCACTGATCATGTAATTGATCATGCACTGATCACGTGGCTGATCATGCACTGAACACGTGAATAATCATGCACTGATCACGTGACTGATCATGCACTGATCACGTGGCTATCATGCACTGCTCACTTGGCTGATCATGCAATGATCACGCAGCTACCATGTACTGGTCACGTGACTGATCATGCACTGATGACGTAATTGATCATGCACTGATCATGTGGCTGATCATGCACTGATCACGTGACTGATCATGCACTGATCACGTGACTGATCATGCACTGATCACGTGGCTATCATGCACTGATCACTTGGCTGGTCATACACTGATCACGCAGCTACCATGTACTGGTCACGTGACTGATCATGCACTGATGACGTAATTGATCATGCACTGATCATGTGGCTGATCATGCACTGATCACGTGACTGATCATGCACTGATCAGGTGATTATCATGCACTGTTCACGAGACTGATCATGCACTGATCACGTGGGATATCATGCACTGATCACGTGTTTGATCATACACTGTTCACGTGTCTGACCATGCACTGCTCACGTGGCTGATCATACACTGTTCACGTAACTGATCATGCACTGATCACGTGGATATCATGCACTGATCACGTGGCTGAAACATGCACTGTTCACGTGGCTGATCACACACCTGTCACGTGACTGATCATGCACTGATCACGTGGCACTCATGCACTGATCACGTGGCTGATCATATTCTGCTCACGTAAATGATCATGCACACATCAGGTTGGCTATCATGCACTTCTCACCTGGCTGGTCATGCAATGTTCACGTAGCTACCATATACTGGTCACGTGACTGATCTTGCACAGATCATGTAAATGATCATGCACTGTTCACGTGACTGATCATGTACTGATCACGTGACTGATCACGCACTGATCACGTGGCTATCATGCTCTGCTCACGTGGCTGATCATGCAATGATCACGTAGCAACCATGTACAGGTCACGTGACTGATCATGCACTGATCACGTAATTAATCCTGCATTGATCACCTGACTCATCATGCACTGATCACGTGGCTGATCACACACGTATCACGTGACTGATCATGCACTGATCACGTGGTTATCATGCACTGATCACGTGGCTATCATTCACTGATCACGTGGATATCATGCACGGGTCACGTGGCTGATCACACACGTATCACGTGACTGATCATGCACTGATCAAGTGGCTATCATGCACTGATCACGTGGCTATCATGCACTGATCACGTGGCTGATCATGCAATGATCACGTAGCTACCATGCACTGGTCACGTGACTGATCTTGCACTGATCATGTAATTGATCATGCACTGATCACGTGGCTGATCAAGCACTGATCACGTGGCTATCATGCACTGCTAACGTGGCTGATCATGAAATGATCACGCAGCTACCATGTACTGGTCACGTGACTGATCATGCAATGATCATGTGGCTGATCATGCCCTGATCACGTGACTGATCATGCACTGATCACGTGGCTATCATACACTGATCACTTGGCTGGTCATACACTGATCATGCAGCTACCATGTACTGGTCACATGACTGATCATGCACTGATGACGTAATTGATCATGAACTGATCATGTGGCTGATCATGCACTGATCACTTGACTGATCATGCACCAATCACGTGACTGATCATGCACTGATCAGGTGGCTATCATGCACTGATCACATGGCTGGTCATACACTGATCACGTGCCTGGTCATGCACAGATTACATGACTGGATCATGCACTGATCAGGTCACTGATCATGCACTGATCACGTGGCTATCATGCACTACTCATGTGGCTGATCATGCAATGATCAGACAGTAATCACGCAGCTCAGCATGCCCTGGTCACGTGACTGAGCATGCACTGTTCACGTCGCTGATCACACACCAATCACGTGATGATCATGCACTGATCACGTGGCTCTCATGCACTGATCACGTGATTGCGCATGCCACTGATCACGAATTGTATGCACTGCTCACGTGGCTATCATGCACTGATCATGTGACTGATCATGCACTGATCACGTAGCTATCTTGCCACTGATCACTTGGCTGATCATACACTCATCATGGGACTGATTCGTGCACTGATTACGGCGCTATCATGCATTGACTTCATGACTCCACATGCACTGATCACGTGCCTGATTATGCACGTGATCACTGTGGCTATCATGCACTGCTCACGTGGCTGATCATGCAATTATCACGTAGCTACCATGTACTGGTCACGTGACTGATCATGCACTGATCACGTAATTGATCATACACTGACAGGTGACTTATCATGCACTGTTCACGAGACTGATATGCACTGATCACGTGGATATCATGCCTGATCACGTGTTTGATCCATACACTGTTCACGTGTCTGACCATGCACTGCTCACGTGGCTGATCATACACTGTTCACGTAATTGATCATGCACTGGTCAAATGTGGCCTATCATTGGCCACTGATCATGTGACTGATTCAATACACTGATCACGTGACTGATCATGCCACTGATCACGTGACTGATCATCGCACTTGATCAATGTGGCTATTATGCAGTGATTCACGCTGGCTATCCATGGCACAGATCACATGGGCTGTTCCATGCCAAATGAACACATAGCTTACCAATATACTGGATCACGTGACTGATCATGCACTGATCACGTGGCTGATCATGCACTGATCACGTGACTGATCATGCACTGTTCACGAGACTCATCATGCACTGATCAAGTGGATATCATGCACTGATCACGTGTTT
>NW_020190537.1:0-7440 GCF_002263795.3 Bos taurus
TTTGTATTGACTCAGAGAGCAATGACCCGTCACCCCCTCGCCACTGCATGGAGAACCCGACTCCCTTAGTGCTCCCTTTACCGATAGGCTCACATGATTTATGCGTCGTTCCTGTGAGAACGCCCACACTGGGCACCGTCGAGAAAAACCCTGAAAGTCCCCCGTTTCATCCCGAAGAGGGGTTCTTTCCCCATGTCCCCTAAGCGCATCCCCGTCCAATCTTTCCAACCCTCCACCGTCAGAGGAAGGCTTCTTTATTAAGACCACTCATTTTGACTTCTCAATCACATCCCCTCCACCCCTGCCTCCACGAGGAGAACAATTGGAAGGATCTTTGTTTCCACTGCTTTTTTCAAAGCAACAGCCTGACTATCAATGGTCAGTCTGATTGCAACCTCGAGATCGTGTGATGATCGCCTCTGGGTAGCAGAGAACACTGTCTGGACACAAGCTAGATGATATGTTATTTTGCCCTGTCATCACTCGATACGCATCCACCACTTTCACTTTCGCAAAATCGAAGAAATTGACTTCCTTGGCAACACATAGAGCTCTCTGATATTCGTCCTGCCAGTAGGTGTATTAACTCGAGAATTCCGCTCGCAACTCGAGAAAAACCACATGATCCCCGTCATTGCAAGATACGTCCTTTACGCTTATACTGCGTCTCAGCAGTCCCAGTTTAAGAAATGGAGTTCGAAAGATAACTTCCGCTTTTTTTCGACCCATCAACAGTCTCCAGGACATACCGTCTTCCTCGAGAGTGAACACAGGTTTCTATCCTCGCCCTATACTCTAGACCCCTTCTACCCTCTTGATCTCCTAGATGTATCCATCATCCCTATCTTGATTTAGAAGTGCGTTGCGACCTTCCGTTGCACCAGGATTAGCCGTCTCCGACAAATTCACAACGTGCCTATGGGTGTCACACATTCCGAGATGTGATTCCCTGGTCCCTCTTTTTTGATATGAACCGATGCCCGCACACCTCTTTTTCCTTGAATCCACCGAATGAAGCAACGAAAGTGCCTCTCAAAGGATGACACCATTGATTCGCCAGATGAAAACCCCAGGTTCCAAATAACTTTCGCAAATGGCACCTAATCAACCACGATGAACACATTCAAGTAGCAACAGCGAGCAGTACATGCTTCACACAGTACAAGACCTCGCTCTACCGTCCAAGTGTTCTTGCACGGACTCCTGTCCATCGAGTATCTGAAATCAGAGGAACCCTGAGGTTCCTGCTCAACTGAAGATGAGGCCTCTTGCAATGCAGCCAAACCAGTAGAGTCCCGAGAGGCCCTCCCACCTCCAGTTTTCCCTGACTTCTCAGAGCCACATGACAGCCTCCTGAGGTCACCTGCACAAGTCGAAGGAACCCATGCTTCCTGCCTCAACCCGAGCAAGACCTCGAGAGACCTTCTTCAACACGTCTCAAGGCCAGATTCCCTCACCATGACTCAAGAGCAATGACGAGCTCCCCTCGCCACTCGCATGGAGATCCGACTTCCTGGCACCCCACCAGAGGCTCACTGACCTGCCATCGTACTCGTGAGAAAGCACACACTGGGGCCGCCGCTCGAGAAGAACCGCCACGACTCCCCGTCATCCGAGATGAGGGCCTTCGTTTCCCCATGGCCTAGAACGCAATCCCAGATTCCTCTCTCCAAACGCCTCAGGAGCTTGACTGCCTTTATTCCACTCAGTGAGCTCCAAGAGATACCCGTCGCGACTCGAGAGTAGAGCGGGGTTCTATGCTTCCACTCGAGTGAATGCCTGTCTCCCCGGGTTGCTCTGGAATGCAATCCCGAGATCCCTGTCGACCCTGGAGAGGAACATTGGCTTCTGGAAACAAGCCTAGATGAGGTCTATTGGCCCTGCAGTCACTCGAGAGCAATCCCCAGCTTTCCTTCGCACTCGCTGCAAGATTGGACTTCCCTGGGCCAACACAAGGGCATCCTGAATTCCCCGACGTAACTCGAGAATCCACCGCAACTCGAGAAAACCACGTGGTTCCCCGTCATCGCAAGACGAAGCCCTTTCCCGCTACAGCATCTCAGGAGAAGTCCACGTTAAGAATTGAGGCGAAACGGTACTTGGCACCCTATGATGCGACCACAAAGTTCCCCAACATACCGGTCTCCCTGGAAAGGAGCACCGAGGTTTTCCGGCACCACTTCCTCTGAGCCCCTTCTACCCTCCTGCTCTGGACAGGAGGGTCGACTCCCTGCTTTGTCTGGAAGGTTTGCCGACCTTCCGGATGAGGCCGGTCTCAACGACGAAATTCCTGACGTGCCTCATGGGTGGTTCCACATTCAAAAGGACCCTGATATCCAGTCCCCTCTCGATAAGAACCCAATGCCAGACACTTCTTCGAACTCCACCCTGTGAATGAAGTCAACACGAAGGGCAGTGATCCGCCGAGCATCGTACGGAAAAACCCCAGGTACCAAATACAGTTCGCCAAGTGGCCTCTCACCCAGTGAACACCTCCAGAGGCTAGCGGAGTTCCATGCCTCAACCCAAGACCAGGCCTGACTCTCCTGTCCCAAGTCTGCAGGGACCCTGCGATCGGAGTCTGAAATCAGAGGAACCCTGAGGTTCCTGCCTGAACTGGAGATGAGGCCGTCTTCCACTGCACCAAACCCAATGGTGTCCGAGAGGCCCCGCCCACCTCCAGTTTACCTGACTTCTCAGAGCCACCATGAGACGCCCCCAGAGGTCACCAGCACTAGTCCAGGGAACCCAGGGTTTCCTGCCTCAATCGGAAAAAGTCCTCGAGAGACCTTCTTCAACACTCTCGAGGCCAGATTCCCCTACCATGACTCAAGAGCAATGACGCGCTCCCCTCGCCACTCGCATGGAGACCCGACTTCCCTGGTGCCCAGGAGAGGCTCACTGACCTCGCCGTTGTACCTCATGAGAAACTGCACACTGGGGCCTCCGCTCGAGAACAACCACATAGAATCCCCCGTCATCGCGAGATGAGGGACTTCGTCTCCTGCATGGCCTAGATAAAAATATAGCGACCTCTCTCCAAACGCCTCAGGAGGCTTGACTCCTTTAGTCCACCCAGTGAGCTCCAAGAGATACCGTCGCGACTCGAGAGCAGAGCGGAGTTCTTTGCTTCCACTCGAGATGAATGCCTGTCTCCCCGGGTGCGTCTGGAATGCAACCCCGAGATCCCTGTCGCCCATGGAGAGGAACACTGGCTTCTGGACACAAGCCTAGATGAGGTCTATTGCCCTGCAGTCACTCGAGAGCAATCCCCAGCTTTCCTTCGCAACTCGTATGGAAGATTGGACTTCCCTGGGCCAACACAAGAGGCATCCTGAATTCCCCGTCGTAACTCGAGAATCCCGCCGTAACTCGAGAAAAACCACGTGGTTCCCCGTCATCGAAAGATGAAGCCCTTTCCCGCTACAGCGTCTCAGCAGAAGTCCCGTTAAGAGTTGGAGGTCCATACGGTACTTGGCACCCTTGATGCGACCCACAAAGTTCCGGACATACCGGTCTCCCTCGAGAGGAACACCGAGGTTTTCCAGCACCACTTCCTCCGAGCCGCTTCTACCCTCCTGATCTCGATAGGAGGGTCGACTCCTCTGCTTTGTCTGCAATGGGTTGCCGACCATCCGGTCGCACCTCAGGATGAGGCCGGTCTCACGACGAAATTCCAGACGTGGCCTCGTGGGTGGTTCCACATTCCGAAGGACCGCGATTTCCCGGTCCCCTCTTGATATGAACCCGATGCCCGGACACCTCTTCGAACTCCACCCTGTGAATGAAGTCAACACGAAGGGGCAGTGACTCACCCGAGCATCTTCCGGAAAAAACTCCCAGTTCCATATACAGCTCGACAAGTGGGTGTCTCACCCCTGAACACCTCGAGAGGCTAGGGAAGTTCCATGCCTCAACCCAAGACCAGGCCTGACTCTCCTGTCCCAAGTCTGCAGGGACCTGCGTTCGGAGTCTGAAATCACAGGAACCCTGAGGTTCCTGCCTCACCTGGAGATGAGGCCCTTTCCAATGCACAAACCCCAATGGAGTCCCGAGAGGCCCCTCCACCTCCAGAGTTTCCCTGACTTCTCAGAAGCACCGTGAGAAGCTCCCTGAAGTCACCTGCACAAGTCGAGGGAACCGAGGGTTTCCTGCCGCCACCGAGAAAGACCTCGAGAGTCCTTCTTCAACGCGTCTCGAGGCCCGATTCCCCTACCATGACTCGAGAGCAATGACCGCACCCCCTCGCCACTCGCATGGAGACCCGACTTCCCTGGTGCCCCACGATAGGCTCACTGAGCTTGGCGTCGTACCTCGTGAGAAGCCCCACACTGGGGCCACCGCTCGAGAAAACCCCGAAAGTCCCCGTCATCCCGAGATGAGGGCCTTCGTTTCCCCCATGTCCTAGAGCGCAATCCCGATTCCACTTTCCAAACTCCACAGGAGGAATGGCTCCTTTTAGACCACTCTGTGGGCTCCAACAAATACCCGTCACTGCTCCAGAGGAGAATGGAGGACTTTGCTTCCACTCGCGAACAGGCATGACTCCCTGGGTCAGTCTGGAATGCAACCTCGAGATCTGTGTCGCCCCTGGAGAGGAACACTGGCTTCTGGACACAAGCCTAGATGAGGTCTATTTGCCCTGCAGTCACTCGAGAGCAATCCCCAGCTTTCCTTCGCAACTCGAATGGAAGATTGGACTTCCCTGGGCCAACACAAGAGGCATCCTGAATTCGCCGCGGTAACTCGAGAATCCCGCCGCAACTCGAGAAAAACCACGTGGTTCCCCGTCATTGCAAGATGAATCCCTTTCCCGCTACAGCGTCTCAGGACAAGTCCCACGTTAAGAAATGGAGGTCGAAAAGGTACTTGGCACGCTTGATGCGACCCACAAAGTTCCGGACATACCGGTCTCCCTCGAGAGGAACACCGAGGTTTTCCGGCACCACTTCCTCTGAGCCCCTTCTACCCTCTTGATCTCGACAGGAGGGTCGACTCCTCTGCTTTGTCTGGAAGGGGTTGCCGACCTTCCGGTTGCACCTCAGGATGAGGCCGTCTCACGACGAAATTCACAGACGTGGCCTCGTGGGTAGTTCCACATTCCGAAGGACTGTGATTTCCCGGTCCCCTCTTGATATGAACCCGATGCCCGCACACCTCTTCGAACTCCACCCTGTGAATGAAGTCAACACGAAGGGGCAGTGACTCGCCCATGCATCGTCCAGAAAAAACCCCAGGTTCCAAATACAGCTCGACAACTGGCCTTTCACCACGTGAACACCTCCAGAGGCAAGCGGAGTTCCATGCCTCAACCCAAGACGAGGCCTGACTCTCCTGTCCCCAGTCTGCAGGGACCCTGCCATCGGAGTCTGAAATCAGAGGAACCCTGAGGTTCCTGCCTCAACTGGAGATGAGGCCCTCTTGCAATGCACCAAACCCAGTAGAGTCCCGAGAGGCCCCTCCCACCTCCAGTTTCCCTGACTTCTCAGAGCCACCATGAGCAGCCTCCTGAGGTCACCTGCACAAGTCGAAGGAACCCATGCTTCCCTGCCTCAACCCGAGCAAGACCTCGAGAGACCTTCTTCAACACGTCTCAAGGCCAGATTCCCTCACCATGACTCAAGACAATGACGAGCTCCCCCTCGCCACTCGCATGGAGATCCGACTTCCCTGGCGCCCCACCAGAGGCTCACTGACCTCGCCATCGTACCTCGTGAGAAAGCACACACTGGGGCCGCCGCTCGAGAAGAACCCCACGACTCCCCCGTCATCCCGAGATGAGGGCCTTCGTTTCCCCATGGCCTAGAACGCAATCCCGATTCCTCTCTCCAAACGCCTCAGGAGGCTTGACTGCCTTTATTCCACTCAGTGAGCTCCAAGAGATACCCGTCGCGACTCGAGAGTAGAGCGGGGTTCTATGCTTCCACTCGAGTGAATGCCTGTCTCCCCGGTGCCTCTGGAATGCAATCCCGAGATCCCTGTCGACCCTGGAGAGGAACATTGGCTTCTGGAAACAAGCCTAGATGAGGTCTATTGGCCCTGCAGTCACTCGAGAGCAATCCCCAGCTTTCCTTCGCAACTCGCATGCAAGATTGGACTTCCCTGGGCCAACACAAGAGGCATCCTGAATTCCCCGACGTAACTCGAGAATCCCACCGCAACTCGAGAAAAACCACGTGGTTCCCCCGTCATCGCAAGACGAAGCCCTTTCCCGCTACAGCATCTCAGGAGAAGTCCCACGTTAAGAATTGGAGGTCGAAACGGTACTTGGCACCCTTGATGCGACCCACAAAGTTCCCCAACATACCGGTCTCCCTGGAAAGGAGCACCGAGGTTTTCCGGCACCACTTCCTCTGAGCCCCTTCTACCCTCCTGCTCTGGACAGGAGGGTCGACTCCCCTGCTTTGTCTGGAAGGGTTTGCCGACCTTCCGGATGAGGCCGGTCTCACGACGAAATTCCTGACGTGGCCTCATGGGTGGTTCCACATTCAAAAGGACCCTGATATCCAGTCCCCTCTCGATAAGAACCCAATGCCCAGACACTTCTTCGAACTCCACCCTGTGAATGAAGTCAACACGAAGGGGCAGTGATCCGCCGAGCATCGTACGGAAAAACCCCAGGTACCAAATACAGTTCGCCAAGTGGCCTCTCACCCAGTGAACACCTCCAGAGGCTAGCGGAGTTCCATGCCTCAACCCAAGACCAGGCCTGACTCTCCTGTCCCAAGTCTGCAGGGACCCTGCGATCGGAGTCTGAAATCAGAGGAACCCTGAGGTTCCTGCCTGAACTGGAGATGAGGCCGTCTTCCACTGCACCAAACCCAATGGTGTCCCGAGAGGCCCCGCCCACCTCCAGTTTACCTGACTTCTCAGAGCCACCATGAGACGCCCCCAGAGGTCACCAGCACTAGTCCAGGGAACCCAGGGTTTCCTGCCTCAATCGGAAAAAGTCCTCGAGAGACCTTCTTCAACACTTCTCGAGGCCAGATTCCCCTACCATGACTCAAGAGCAATGACGCGCTCCCCCTCGCCACTCGCATGGAGACCCGACTTCCCTGGTGCCCCAGGAGAGGCTCACTGACCTCGCCGTTGTACCTCATGAGAAACTGCACACTGGGGCCTCCGCTCGAGAAAAACCACGAGACTCCCCCGTCATCGCGAGATGAGGGCCTTCGTCTCCTGCATGGCCTAGAGAACAATCTCGCGACCTCTCTCCAAACGCCTCAGGAGGCTTGACTCCCTTTAGTCCACCCAGTGAGCTCCAAGAGATACCCGTCGCGACTCGAGAGCAGAGCGGAGTTCTTTGCTTCCACTCGAGATGAATGCCTGTCTCCCCGGGTGCGTCTGGAATGCAACCCCGAGATCCCGGTCGCCCATGGAGAGGAACACTGGCTTCTGGACACAAGCCTAGATGAGGTCTATTGGCCCTGCAGTCACTCG
>NW_020190538.1:0-27460 GCF_002263795.3 Bos taurus
TCAGCGCCTCTCAGTCACTGATCACTGCCTGAATAACACGTGATCAGTGCCGAAGCCCGTCATCAGTGCATGCGCGTCACGTGATCAGTGCATGAAGAGCCACGTGATCAGTGCGTGCACAGTCCCATGATCAGTGCCTATCAGTCACTGATCATTGCCTGATAAACACGTGATCAGTGCATGCACATGAGTGCCATCAGTGATCAGTGCCGATCAGTCCATACAGGCCACGCAGTAACGTCAGTGCATGTCCACGTGATCAGTGCAGTCGTCAGGATCTGGACTTGATTCAGCACACGTGATCAGTGCCTGCAGAGTCACGTGATCAGGGCCTGCTGAGCTGCGTGATTCCTGTCCGGCTCATCTGCTTGACAATTGCCAGCTGAGCTGCGTGATTCCTGCCTGGTCACGTGCTTGATTATTGCCAGTTGAGCAGCATGATTCGTCACTGCTGAGCTCCATGCTTATTGCCCTGCTGATTGCGTGGTTCGTGTCTGCTCAGCTCTTTGAGTATTGCCTCCTGAGGTCCCTGTTCGGTCGCCACCTGCCGGGGACCAGCCCCAACTGATCCAGGGTATTCGAAGGAGAGATGGCCTAGGCGACTATTTATAATGCTAATCAGAGATGTCAAGAATAATAGTATGAGGAGAGCTCAGTAGGAAAATTCGGTGGAGAAAAGAGACTGAGTAGCTTGGTTTACGCGGAAGACCAATCAAACTTCAAGACAAGAAGTTTGCACCACTTACGTAGGCCGCAGGCGCCCTCATCGAATAGCGAAAGGTGCCTCACCCTAGACACCTTCTCGAGTGGGTCTTAGCAGCCCAGGCATAATTAGTAAGCGTGGTGGGTTCCGCGCTCCAGATGGAGACTCAGCTGGAAGTTAAAGGGAAGAATGACAAGGAACTTTATGAATTGGAGCTGTAAGTTAACTCTTTGACAGAGAGAGCGAGATGGTGGTGGGGGACAGCCCCCAGTGAAATCACAGGTGAGAGCACAAAGCAATACAGTAGGCAGACTCCGGTTTCTTTTGGGGGGGAGATGCTCGAGAATATCCGGGTGGACTCCTGAGGCTCGATCCCGCATTTGCGTATGCCGAGCCTCCTTCCTCATGACCTTTGTCCAGAGTGGAATGCCTCCCCGGCTCCCGGCACAGGATCAGTGCATGCTCAGTCACGATATCAGTGCCTGCTCAGCCACGTGATCACTGACGGCACAGTCACGTGATCAGCGCCTCTCAGTCACGGGATCACCGTATGATAAACACGTGATCAGTGAACGACCAGCCACGTGATCACTGCATGCGCGGTCAGGTGTCAGTTCCTGATCAGCCACCTGATCAGTGCGTGCACAGTCCCCTGATCAGCACCTGTCAGTCACTGATCACTGACTGATAAACACGTGATCAGTGCCCGAACAGCCACGTCATCAGTGCATGCGCAGTCACGTGATCAGTGCATGCTCAGTCACGTGATCTGGACTTGATCAGCCACGTGATCAGTGCCTGCAGAGTCACGTGATCAGGGCCTGCTGAGCTGCGTGATTCCTGTCGGCTCATCTGCTTGACAATTGCCAGCTGAGCTGCGTGATTCCTGCCTGGTCACGTGCTTGATTATTGCCAGTTGAGCAGCATGATTCGTCACTGCTGAGCTCCATGCTTATTGCCTGCTGATTGCGTGGTTCGTGTCTGCTCAGCTCTTTGAGTATTGCCTCCTGAGGTCCCTGTTCGGTCGCCACCTGCCGGGGACCAGCCCCAACTGATCCAGGGTATTCGAAGGAGAGATGGCCTAGGCGACTATTTATATGCTAATCAGAGATGTCAAGAATAATAGTATGAGGAGAGCTCAGTAGGAAAATTCGGTGGAGAAAAGAGACTGAGTAGCTTGGTTTACGCGGAAGACCAATCAAACTTCAAGACAAGAAGTTTGCACCACTTACGTAGGCCGCAGGCGCCCTCTCGAATAGCGAAAGGTGCCTCACCCTAGACACCTTCTCGAGTGGGTCTTAGCAGCCCAGGCATAATTAGTAAGCGTGGTGGGTTCCGCGCTCCAGATGGAGACTCAGCTGGAAGTTAAAGGGAAGAATGACAAGGAACTTTATGAATTGGAGCTCTAAGTTAACTCTTTGACAGAGAGAGTGAGATGGTGGTGGGGGACAGCCCCCAGTGAAATCAGAGGTGAGAGCACAAAGCAATCCAGTAGGCAGACTCTGGTTTTTGTGGGGGGGAGATGCTCGAGAATATCCGGGTGGACTCCTGAGGCTCGATCCCGCATTTGCGTATGCCGAGCCTCCTTCCTCATGACCTTTGTCCAGAGTGGAATGCCTCCCCGGCTCCCGGCACAGGATCAGTGCATGCTCAGTCACGATATCAGTGCCTGCTCAGCCACGTGATCACTGACGGCACAGTCACGTGATCAGCGCCTCTCAGTCACGGGATCACCGTATGATAAACACGTGATCAGTGAACGACCAGCCACGTGATCACTGCATGCGCGGTCAGGTGGTCAGTTCCTGATCAACCACCTGATCAGTGCGTGCACAGTCTCCTGATCAGCACCTGTCAGTCACTGATCACTGCCTGATAAACACGTGATCAGTGCTCGAACAGCCACGTCATCAGTGCATGCGAAGTCACGTGATCAGTGCATGATAGCCACGTGATCAGTGCGTGCACAGTCCCATGTTCAGCGCCTGTCAGTCACTGATCATTGCCTGATAAACACGTGATCACTGCATGATGAGCCATGTGATCAGTGCCTGATCAGCCACGTCATCAGTGCATGCGCAGTCACGTCATCAGTGCATGATAGCCACGTGATCAGTGCATGCTCAGTCACGTGATCTGTACTTGATCAGCCACGTGATCAGTGCCTGCAGAGTCACGTGATCAGGGCCTGCTGAGCTGCGTGATTCCTGCCGGCTCATCTGCATGACAATTGCCAGCTGAGCTGCGTAATTCTGTCGGCTCATCTGCTTGACAATTGCCAGCTGAGCTGCGTGATTCCTGCCTGGTCACGTGCTTGATTATTGCCAGTTGAGCAGCATGATTCGTCACTGCTGAGCTCCATGCTTATTGCCTGCTGATTGCGTGGTTCGTGTCTGCTCAGCTCTTTGAGTATTGCCTCCTGAGGTCCCTGTTCGGTCGCCACCTGCCGGGGACCAGCCCCAACTGATCCAGGGTATTCGAAGGAGAGATGGCCTAGGCGACTATTTATATGCTAATCAGAGATGTCAAGAATAATAGTATGAGGAGAGCTCAGTAGGAAAATTCGGTGGAGAAAAGAGACTGAGTAGCTTGGTTTACGCGGAAGACCAATCAAACTTCAAGACAAGAAGTTTGCACCACTTACGTAGGCCGCAGGCGCCCTCTCGAATAGCGAAAGGTGCCTCACCCTAGACACCTTCTCGAGTGGGTCTTAGCAGCCCAGGCATAATTAGTAAGCGTGGTGGGTTCCGCGCTCCAGATGGAGACTCAGCTGGAAGTTAAAGGGAAGAATGACAAGGAACTTTATGAATTGGAGCTGTAAGTTAACTCTTTGACAGAGAGAGCGAGATGGTGGTGGGGGACAGCCCCCAGTGAAATCACAGGTGAGAGCACAAAGCAATACAGTAGGCAGACTCCGGTTTTTTTTGGGGGGGAGATGCTCGAGAATATCCGGGTGGACTCCTGAGGCTCGATCCCGCATTTGCGTATGCCGAGCCTCCTTCCTCATGACCTTTGTCCAGAGTGGAATGCCTCCCCGGCTCCCGGCACATGATCAGTGCATGCTCAGTCACGATATCAGTGCCTGCTCAGCCACGTGATCACTGAGGCACAGTCACGTGATCAGCGCCTCTCAGTCACGTGATCACCGTATGATAAACACGTGATCAGTGAACGACCAGCCACGTGATCACTGCATGCGCGGTCAGGTGTTCAGTTCCTGATCAGCCACCTGATCAGTGCGTGCACAGTCCCCTGATCAGCGCCTGTCAGTCACTGATCACTGCCTGATAAACACGTGATCAGTGCCCGAACAGCCACGTCATCAGTGCATGCGCAGTCACGTGATCAGTGCATGAGAGCCACGTGATCAGTGCGTGCACAGTCCCATGATCAGTGCCTGTCAGTCACTGATCATTGCCTGATAAACACGTGATCAGTGCATGATGAGCCATGTGATCAGTGCCCGATCAGCCACGTCATCAGTGCATGCGCAGTCACGTCATCAGTGCATGATAGCCACGTGATCAGTGCATGCTCAGTCACGTGATCTGGACTTGATCAGCCACGTGATCAGTGCCTGCAGAGTCACGTGATCAGGGCCTGCCGAGCTGCGTGATTCGTGTCGGCTCCTCTGCTTTACAATTGCCAGCTGAGCTGCGTGATTCCTGCCTGGTCACGTGCTTGATTATTGCCAGTTGAGCAGCATGATTCGTCACTGATGAGCTCCATGCTTATTGCCTGCTGATTGCGTGGTTCGTGTCTGCTCAGCTCTTTGAGTATTGCCTCCTGAGGTCCCTGTTCGGTCGCCACCTGCCGGGGACCAGCCCCAACTGATCCAGGGTATTCGAAGGAGAGATGGCCTAGGCGACTATTTATATGCTAATCAGAGATGTCAAGAATAATAGTATGAGGAGAGCTCAGTAGGAAAATTCGGTGGAGAAAAGAGACTGAGTAGCTTGGTTTACGCGGAAGACCAATCAAACTTCAAGACAAGAAGTTTGCACCACTTACGTAGGCCGCAGGCGCCCTCTCGAATAGCGAAAGGTGCCTCACCCTAGACACCTTCTCGAGTGGGTCTTAGCAGCCCAGGCATAATTAGTAAGCGTGGTGGGTTCCGCGCTCCAGATGGAGACTCAGCTGGAAGGTAAAGGGAAGAATGACAAGGAACTTTATGAATTGGAGCTCTAAGTTAACCCTTTGACAGAGAGAGCGAGATGGTGGTGGGGACAGCCCCCAGTGAAATCACAGGTGAGAGCACAAAGCAATACAGTAGGCAGACACCGGTTTTTTTGGGGGGGAGATGCTCGAGAATATCCGGGTGGACTCCTGAGGCTCGATCCCGCATTTGCGTATGCCGAGCCTCCTTCCTCATGACCTTTGTCCAGAGTGGAATGCCTCCCCGGCTCCCGGCACATGATCAGTGCATGCTCAGTCACGATATCAGTGCCTGCTCAGCCACGTGATCACTGACGGCACAGTCACGTGATCAGCGCCTCTCAGTCACGTGATCACCGTATGATAAACACGAGATCAGTGAACGACCAGCCACGTGATCACTGCATGCCCGGTCAGGCGGTCAGTTTCTGTTCAGCCACCTGATCAGTCCGTGCACAGTCCCATGATCAGCGCCTGTCAGTCACTGATCATTGCCTGATAAACACGTGATCAGTGCATGATGAGCCATGTGATCAGTGCCCGATCAGCCACGTCATCAGTGCATGCGCAGTCACGTTATCTGGACTTGATCAGCCACGTGATCAGTGCCTGCAGAGTCACGTGATCAGGGCCTGCTGAGCTGCGTGATTCCTGCCGGCTCATCTGCATGACAATTGCCAGCTGAGCTGCGTGATTCCTGCCTGGTCACGTGCTTGATTATTGCCAGTTCAGCAGCATGATTCGTCACTGCTGAGCTCCATGCTTATTGCGTGCTGATTGCGTGGTTCGTGTCTGCTCAGCTCTTTGAGTATTGCCTCCTGAGGTCCCTGTTCGGTCACCACCTGCCGGGGACCAGCCCCAACTGATCCAGGGTATTCGAAGGAGAGATGGCCTAGGCGACTATTTATATGCTAATCAGAGATGTCAAGAATAATAATATGAGGAGAGCTCAGTAGGAAAATTCGGTGGAGAAAAGAGACTGAGTAGCTTGGTTTACGCGGAAGACCAATCAAACTTCAAGACAAGAAGTTTGCACCACTTACGTAGGCCGCAGGCGCCCTCTCGAATAGCGAAAGGTGCCTCACCCTAGACACCTTCTCGAGTGGGTCTTAGCAGCCCAGGCATAATTAGTAAGCGTGGTGGGTTCCGCGCTCCAGATGGAGACTCAGCTGGAAGTTAAAGGGAAGAATGACAAGGAACTTTATGAATTGGAGCTGTAAGTTAACTCTTTGACAGAGAGAGCGAGATGGTGGTGGGGGACAGCCCCCAGTGAAATCACAGGTGAGAGCATAAAGCAATACAGTAGGCAGACTCCGGTTTCTTTTGGGGGGGAGATGCTCGAGAATATCCGGGTGGACTCCTGAGGCTCGATCCCGCATTTGCGTATGCCGAGCCTCCTTCCTCATGACCTTTGTCCAGAGTGGAATGCCTCCCCGGCTCCCGGCACAGGATCAGTGCATGCTCAGTCACGTTATCAGTGCCTGCTCAGCCACGTGATCACTGACGGCACAGTCACGTGATCAGCGCCTCTCAGTCACGTGATCACCGTATGATAAACACGTGATCAGTGAACGACCAGCCACGTGATCACTGCATGCGCGGTCAGGTGGTCAGTTCCTGATCAGCCACCTGATCAGTGCGTTCACAGTCCCCTGATCAGCACCTGTCAGTCACTGATCACTGACTGATAAACACGTGATCAGTGCCCGAACAGCCACGTCATCAGTGCATGCGCAGTCACGTGATCAGTGCATGCTCAGTCACGTGATCTGGACTTGATCAGCCACGTGATCAGTGCCTGCAGAGTCACGTGATCAGGGCCTGCCGAGCTGCGTGATTCCTGTCGGCTCATCTGCTTGACAATTGCCAGCTGAGCTGCGTGATTCCTGCGTGGTCACGTGCTTGATTATTGCCAGTTGAGCAGCATGATTCGTCACTGCTGAGCTCCATGCTTATTGCCTGCTGATTGCGTGGTTCGTGTCTGCTCAGCTCTTTGAGTATTGCCTCCTGAGGTCCCTGTTCGGTCGCCACCTGCCGGGGACCAGCCCCAACTGATCCAGGGTATTCGAAGGAGAGATGACCTAGGCGACTATTTATATGCTAATCAGAGATGTCAAGAATAATAGTATGAGGAGAGCTCAGTAGGAAAATTCGGTGGAGAAAAGAGACTGAGTAGCTTGGTTTACGCGGAAGACCAATCAAACTTCAAGACAAGAAGTTTGCACCACTTACGTAGGCCGCAGGCGCCCTCTCGAATAGCGAAAGGTGCCTCACCCTAGACACCTTCTCGAGTGGGTCTTAGCAGCCCAGGCATAATTAGTAAGCGTGGTGGGTTCCGCGCTCCAGATGGAGACTCAGCTGGAAGGTAAAGGGAAGAATGACAAGGAACTTTATGAATTGGAGCTCTAAGTTAACTCTTTGACAGAGAGAGTGAGATGGTGGTGGGGGACAGCCCCCAGTGAAATCAGAGGTGAGAGCACAAAGAAATCCAGTAGGCAGACTCTGGTTCTTGTGGGGGGGAGATGCTCGAGAATATCCGGGTGGACTCATGAGGCTCGATCCCGCATTTGCGTATGCCGAGCCTCCTTCCTCATGACCTTTGTCCAGAGTGGAATGCCTCCCCGGCTCCCGGCACAGGATCAGTGCATGCTCAGTCACGATATCAGTGCCTGCTCAGCCACGTGATCACTGACGGCACAGTTACGTGATCAGCGCCTCTCAGTCACGGGATCACCGTATGATAAACACGTGATAAGTGAACGACCAGCCACGTGATCACTGCATGCTCGGTCAGGTGGTCAGTTCCTGATCAGCCACCTGATCAGTGCGTGCACAGTCCCCTGATCAGCGCCTGTCAGTCACTGATCACTGCCTGATAAACACGTGATCAGTGCCCGAACAGCCACGTCATCAGTGCATGCGCAGTCACGTGATCAGTGCATGAGAGCCACGTGATCAGTGCGTGCACAGTCCCATGATCAGTGCCTGTCAGTCACTGATCACTGCCTGATAAACACGTGATCAGTGCCCGAACAGCCACGTCATCAGTGCATGCGCAGTCACGTGATCAGTGCATGAGAGCCACGTGATCAGTGCGTGCACAGTCCCATGATCAGTGCCTATCAGTCACTGATCATTGTCTGATAAACACGTGATCAGTGCATGATGAGCCATGTGATCAGTGCCCGATCAGCCACGTCATCAGTGCATGCGCAGTCACGTCATCAGTGCATGATAGCCACGTGATCAGTGCATGCTCAGTCACGTGATCTGGACTTGATCAGCCACGTGATCAGTGCCTGCAGAGTCACGTGATCAGGGCCTGCCGAGCTGCGTGATTCGTGTCGGCTCATCTGCTTGACAATTGCCAGCTGAGCTGCGTGATTCCTGCCTGGTCACGTGCTTGATTATTGCCAGTTGAGCAGCATGATTCGTCACTGCTGAGCTCCATGCTTATTGCCTGCTGATTGCGTGGTTCGTGTCTGCTCAGCTCTTTGAGTATTGCCTCCTGAGGTCCCTGTTCGGTCACCACCTGCCGGGGACCAGCCCCAACTGATCCAGGGTATTCGAAGGAGAGATGGCCTAGGCGACTATTTATATGCTAATCAGAGATGTCAAGAATAATAGTATGAGGAGAGCTCAGTAGGAAAATTCGGTGGAGAAAAGAGACTGAGTAGCTTGGTTTACGCGGAAGACCAATCAAACTTCAAGACAAGAAGTTTGCACCACTTACGTAGGCCCCAGGCGCCCTCTCGAATAGCGAAAGGTGCCTCACCCTAGACACCTTCTCGAGTGGGTCTTAGCAGCCCAGGCATAATTAGTAAGCGTGGTGGGTTCCGCGCTCCAGATGGAGACTCAGCTGGAAGTTAAAGGGAAGAATGACAAGGAACTTTATGAATTGGAGCTGTAAGTTAACTCTTTGACAGAGAGAGCGAGATGGTGGTGGGGGACAGCCCCCAGTGAAATCACAGGTGAGAGCACAAAGCAATACAGTAGGCAGATTCCGGTTTCTTTTGGGGGGGAGATGCTCGAGAATATCCGGGTGGACTCCTGAGGCTCGATCCCGCATTTGCGTATGCCGAGCCTCCTTCCTCATGACCTTTGTCCAGAGTGGAATGCCTCCCCGGCTCCCGGCACAGGATCAGTGCATGCTCAGTCACGATATCAGTGCCTGCTCAGCCACGTGATCACTGACGGCACAGTCACGTGATCAGCGCCTCTCAGTCACGGGATCACCGTATGATAAACACGTGATCAGTGAACGACCAGCCACGTGATCACTGCATGCGCGGTCAGGTGGTCAGTTCCTGATCAGCCACCTGATCAGTGCGTGCACAGTCCCCTGATCAGCACCTGTCAGTCACTGATCACTGACTGATAAACACGTGATCAGTGCCCGAACAGCCACGTCATCAGTGCATGCGCAGTCACGTGATCAGTGCATGCTCAGTCACGTGATCTGGACTTGATCAGCCACGTGATCAGTGCCTGCAGAGTCACGTGATCAGGGCCTGCTGAGCTGCGTGATTCCTGTCGGCTC
This sequence comes from Bos taurus, assembly GCF_002263795.3. NCBI lineage: Eukaryota > Metazoa > Chordata > Mammalia > Artiodactyla > Bovidae > Bos > Bos taurus. The sequence goes on from NW_020190538.1 coordinate 9,399, forward strand.
ATCTGCTTGACAATTGCCAGCTGAGCTGCGTGATTCCTGCCTGGTCACGTGCTTGATTATTGCCAGTTGAGCAGCATGATTCGTCACTGCTGAGCTCCATGCTTATTGCCTGCTGATTGCGTGGTTCGTGTCTGCTCAGCTCTTTGAGTATTGCCTCCTGAGGTCCCTGTTCGGTCGCCACCTGCCGGGGACCAGCCCCAACTGATCCAGGGTATTCGAAGGAGAGATGGCCTAGGCGACTATTTATATGCTAATCAGAGATGTCAAGAATAATAGTATGAGGAGAGCTCAGTAGGAAAATTCGGTGGAGAAAAGAGACTGAGTAGCTTGGTTTACGCGGAAGACCAATCAAACTTCAAGACAAGAAGTTTGCACCACTTACGTAGGTCGCAGGCGCCCTCTCGAATAGCGAAAGGTGCCTCACCCTAGACACCTTCTCGAGTGGGTCTTAGCAGCCCAGGCATAATTAGTAAGCGTGGTGGGTTCCGCGCTCCAGATGGAGACTCAGCTGGAAGGTAAAGGGAAGAATGACAAGGAACTTTATGAATTGGAGCTCTAAGTTAACTCTTTGACAGAGAGAGTGAGATGGTGGTGGGGGACAGCCCCCGTGAAATCAGAGGTGAGAGCACAAAGAAATCCAGTAGGCAGACTCTGGTTTTTGTGGGGGGAGATGCTCGAGAATATCCGGGTGGACTCCTGAGGCTCGATCCCGCATTTGCGTATGCCGAGCCTCCTTCCTCATGACCTTTGTCCAGAGTAGAATGCCTGCCCGGCTCCCGGCACAGGATCAGTGCATGCTCAGTCACGATATCAGTGCCTGCTCAGCCACGTGATCACTGACGGCACAGTAACGTGATCAGCGCCTCTCAGTCACGGGATCACCGTATGATAAACACGTGATAAGTGAACGACCAGCCACGTGATCACTGCATGCTCGGTCAGGTGGTCAGTTCCTGATCAACCACCTGATCAGTGCGTGCACAGTCTCCTGATCAGCGCCTGTCAGTCACTGATCACTGCCTGATAAACACGTGATCAGTGCTCGAACAGCCAGGTCATCAGTGCATGCGAAGTCACGTGATCAGTGCATGATAGCCACGTGATCAGTGCGTGCACAGTCCCATGTTCAGCGCCTGTCAGTCACTGATCATTGCCTGATAAACACGTGATCAGTGCATGATGAGCCATGTGATCAGTGCCCGATCAGCCACGTCATCAGTGCATGCGCAGTCACGTCATCAGTGCATGATAGCCACGTGATCAGTGCATGCTCAGTCACGTGATCTGGACTTGATCAGCCACGTGATCAGTGCCTGCAGAGTCACGTGATCAGGGCCTGCTGAGCTGCGTGATTCCTGCCGGCTCATCTGCATGACAATTGCCAGCTGAGCTGCGTGATTCCTGCCGGCTCATCTGCATGACAATTGCCAGCTGAGCTGCGTGATTCCTGCCTGGTCACGTGCTTGATTATTGCCAGTTGAGCAGCATGATTCGTCACTGCTGAGCTCCATGCTTATTGCCTGCTGATTGCGTGGTTCGTGTCTGCTCAGCTCTTTGAGTATTGCCTCCTGAGGTCCCTGTTCGGTCACCACCTGCCGGGGACCAGCCCCAACTGATCCAGGGTATTCGAAGGAGAGATGGCCTAGGCGACTATTTATATGCTAATCAGAGATGTCAGGAATAATAGTATGAGGAGAGCTGAGTAGGAAAATTCGGTGGAGAAAAGAGACTGAGTAGCTTGGTTTACGCGGAAGACCAATCAAGCTTCAAGACAAGAAGTTTGCACCACTTACGTAGGCTGCAGGCGCCCTCTCGAATAGCGAAAGGTGCCTCACCCTAGACACCTTCTCGAGTGGGTCTTAGCAGCACAGGCATAATTAGTAAGCGTGGTGGGTTCCGCGCTCCAGATGGAGAGTCAGCTGGAAGTTAAAGGGAAGAATGACAAGGAACTTTATGAATTGGAGCTGTAAGTTAACTCTTTGACAGAGAGAGCGAGATGGTGGTGGGGGACAGCCCCCAGTGAAATCACAGGTGAGAGCATAAAGCAATACAGTAGGCAGACTCCGGTTTTTTTTTGGGGGGAGATGCTCGAGAATATCTGGGTGGACTCCTGAGGCTCGATCCCGCATTTGCGTATGCCGAGCCTCCTTCCTCATGACCTTTGTCCAGAGTGGAATGCCTCCCCGGCTCCCGGCACTTGATCAGTGCATGCTCAGTCACGATATCAGTGCCTGCTCAGCCACGTGATCACTGATGGCACAGTCACGTGATCAGCGCCTCTCAGTCACGTGATCACCGTATGATAAACACGTGATCAGTGAACGACCAGCCACGTGATCACTGCATGCGCGGTCAGGTGTTCAGTTCCTGATCAGCCACATGATCAGTGCGTGCACAGTCCCCTGATCAGCGCCTGTCAGTCACTGATCACTGCCTGATAAACACGTGATCAGTGCCCGAACAGCCACGTCATCAGTGCATGCGCAGTCACGATATCAGTGCATGAGAGCCACGTGATCAGTGCGTGCACAGTCCCATGATCAGTGCCTATCAGTCACTGATCATTGCCTGATAAACACGTGATCAGTGCATGATGAGCCATGTGATCAGTGCCCGATCAGCCACGTCATCAGTGCATGCGCAGTCACGTCATCAGTGCATGATAGCCACGTGATCAGTGCATGCTCAGTCACGTGATCTGGACTTGATCAGCCACGTGATCAGTGCCTGCAGAGTCACGTGATCAGGGCCTGCCGAGCTGCGTGATTCGTGTCGGCTCCTCTGCTTTACAATTGCCAGCTGAGCTGCGTGATTCCTGCCTGGTCACGTGCTTGATTATTGCCAGTTGAGCAGCATGATTCGTCACTGATGAGCTCCATGCTTATTGCCTGCTGATTGCGTGGTTCGTGTCTGCTCAGCTCTTTGAGTATTGCCTCCTGAGGTCCCTGTTCGGTCGCCACCTGCCGGGGACCAGCCCCAACTGATCCAGGGTATTCGAAGGAGAGATGGCCTAGGCGACTATTTATATGCTAATCAGAGATGTCAAGAATAATAGTATGAGGAGAGCTCAGTAGGAAAATTCGGTGGAGAAAAGAGACTGAGTAGCTTGGTTTACGCGGAAGACCAATCAAACTTCAAGACAAGAAGTTTGCACCACTTACGTAGGCCGCAGGCGCCCTCTCGAATAGCGAAAGGTGCCTCACCCTAGACACCTTCTCGAGTGGGTCTTAGCAGCCCAGGCATAATTAGTAAGCGTGGTGGGTTCCGCGCTCCAGATGGAGACTCAGCTGGAAGGTAAAGGGAAGAATGACAAGGAACTTTATGAATTGGAGCTCTAAGTTAACCCTTTGACAGAGAGAGCGAGATGGTGGTGGGGACAGCCCCCAGTGAAATCACAGGTGAGAGCACAAAGCAATACAGTAGGCAGACACCGGTTTTTTTGGGGGGGAGATGCTCGAGAATATCCGGGTGGACTCCTGAGGCTCGATCCCGCATTTGCGTATGCCGAGCCTCCTTCCTCATGACCTTTGTCCAGAGTGGAATGCCTCCCCGGCTCCCGGCACATGATCAGTGCATGCTCAGTCACGATATCAGTGCCTGCTCAGCCACGTGATCACTGACGGCACAGTCACGTGATCAGCGCCTCTCAGTCACGTGATCACCGTATGATAAACACGAGATCAGTGAACGACCAGCCACGTGATCACTGCATGCCCGGTCAGGCGGTCAGTTTCTGTTCAGCCACCTGATCAGTCCGTGCACAGTCCCATGATCAGCGCCTGTCAGTCACTGATCATTGCCTGATAAACACGTGATCAGTGCATGATGAGCCATGTGATCAGTGCCCGATCAGCCACGTCATCAGTGCATGCGCAGTCACGTTATCTGGACTTGATCAGCCACGTGATCAGTGCCTGCAGAGTCACGTGATCAGGGCCTGCTGAGCTGCGTGATTCCTGCCGGCTCATCTGCATGACAATTGCCAGCTGAGCTGCGTGATTCCTGCCTGGTCACGTGCTTGATTATTGCCAGTTCAGCAGCATGATTCGTCACTGCTGAGCTCCATGCTTATTGCGTGCTGATTGCGTGGTTCGTGTCTGCTCAGCTCTTTGAGTATTGCCTCCTGAGGTCCCTGTTCGGTCACCACCTGCCGGGGACCAGCCCCAACTGATCCAGGGTATTCGAAGGAGAGATGGCCTAGGCGACTATTTATATGCTAATCAGAGATGTCAAGAATAATAATATGAGGAGAGCTCAGTAGGAAAATTCGGTGGAGAAAAGAGACTGAGTAGCTTGGTTTACGCGGAAGACCAATCAAACTTCAAGACAAGAAGTTTGCACCACTTACGTAGGCCGCAGGCGCCCTCTCGAATAGCGAAAGGTGCCTCACCCTAGACACCTTCTCGAGTGGGTCTTAGCAGCCCAGGCATAATTAGTAAGCGTGGTGGGTTCCGCGCTCCAGATGGAGACTCAGCTGGAAGTTAAAGGGAAGAATGACAAGGAACTTTATGAATTGGAGCTGTAAGTTAACTCTTTGACAGAGAGAGCGAGATGGTGGTGGGGGACAGCCCCCAGTGAAATCACAGGTGAGAGCATAAAGCAATACAGTAGGCAGACTCCGGTTTCTTTTGGGGGGGAGATGCTCGAGAATATCCGGGTGGACTCCTGAGGCTCGATCCCGCATTTGCGTATGCCGAGCCTCCTTCCTCATGACCTTTGTCCAGAGTGGAATGCCTCCCCGGCTCCCGGCACAGGATCAGTGCATGCTCAGTCACGTTATCAGTGCCTGCTCAGCCACGTGATCACTGACGGCACAGTCACGTGATCAGCGCCTCTCAGTCACGTGATCACCGTATGATAAACACGTGATCAGTGAACGACCAGCCACGTGATCACTGCATGCGCGGTCAGGTGGTCAGTTCCTGATCAGCCACCTGATCAGTGCGTTCACAGTCCCCTGATCAGCACCTGTCAGTCACTGATCACTGACTGATAAACACGTGATCAGTGCCCGAACAGCCACGTCATCAGTGCATGCGCAGTCACGTGATCAGTGCATGCTCAGTCACGTGATCTGGACTTGATCAGCCACGTGATCAGTGCCTGCAGAGTCACGTGATCAGGGCCTGCCGAGCTGCGTGATTCCTGTCGGCTCATCTGCTTGACAATTGCCAGCTGAGCTGCGTGATTCCTGCGTGGTCACGTGCTTGATTATTGCCAGTTGAGCAGCATGATTCGTCACTGCTGAGCTCCATGCTTATTGCCTGCTGATTGCGTGGTTCGTGTCTGCTCAGCTCTTTGAGTATTGCCTCCTGAGGTCCCTGTTCGGTCGCCACCTGCCGGGGACCAGCCCCAACTGATCCAGGGTATTCGAAGGAGAGATGACCTAGGCGACTATTTATATGCTAATCAGAGATGTCAAGAATAATAGTATGAGGAGAGCTCAGTAGGAAAATTCGGTGGAGAAAAGAGACTGAGTAGCTTGGTTTACGCGGAAGACCAATCAAACTTCAAGACAAGAAGTTTGCACCACTTACGTAGGCCGCAGGCGCCCTCTCGAATAGCGAAAGGTGCCTCACCCTAGACACCTTCTCGAGTGGGTCTTAGCAGCCCAGGCATAATTAGTAAGCGTGGTGGGTTCCGCGCTCCAGATGGAGACTCAGCTGGAAGTTAAAGGGAAGAATGACAAGGAACTTTATGAATTGGAGCTCTAAGTTAACTCTTTGACAGAGAGAGCGAGATGGTGGTGGGGGACAGCCCCCAGTGAAATCAGAGGTGAGAGCACAAAGCAATACAGTAGGCAGACTCCGGTTTTTTTGGGGGGGAGATGCTCGAGAATATCCGGGTGGACTCCTGAGGCTCGATCCCGCATTTGCGTATGCCGAGCCTCCTTCCTCATGACCTTTGTCCAGAGTGGAATGCCTCCCCGGCTCCCGGCACAGGATCAGTGCATGCTCAGTCACGATATCAGTGCCTGCTCAGCCACGTGATCACTGACGGCACAGTCACGTGATCAGCGCCTCTCAGTCACGGGATCACCGTATGATAAACACGTGATCAGTGAACGACCAGCCACGTGATCACTGCATGCTCGGTCAGGTGGATCAGCGCCTGTCAGTCACTGATCACTGCCTGATAAACACGTGATCAGTGCCCGAACAGCCACGTCATCAGTGCATGCGCAGTCACGTGATCAGTGCATGAGAGCCACGTGATCAGTGCGTGCACAGTCCCATGATCAGTGCCTGTCAGTCACTGATCACTGCCTGATAAACACGTGATCAGTGCCCGAACAGCCACGTCATCAGTGCATGCGCAGTCACGTGATCAGTGCATGAGAGCCACGTGATCAGTGCGTGCACAGTCCCATGATCAGTGCCTATCAGTCACTGATCATTGTCTGATAAACACGTGATCAGTGCATGATGAGCCATGTGATCAGTGCCCGATCAGCCACGTCATCAGTGCATGCGCAGTCACGTCATCAGTGCATGATAGCCACGTGATCAGTGCATGCTCAGTCACGTGATCTGGACTTGATCAGCCACGTGATCAGTGCCTGCAGAGTCACGTGATCAGGGCCTGCCGAGCTGCGTGATTCGTGTCGGCTCATCTGCTTGACAATTGCCAGCTGAGCTGCGTGATTCCTGCCTGGTCACGTGCTTGATTATTGCCAGTTGAGCAGCATGATTCGTCACTGCTGAGCTCCATGCTTATTGCCTGCTGATTGCGTGGTTCGTGTCTGCTCAGCTCTTTGAGTATTGCCTCCTGAGGTCCCTGTTCGGTCGCCACCTGCCGGGGACCAGCCCCAACTGATCCAGGGTATTCGAAGGAGAGATGGCCTAGGCGACTATTTATATGCTAATCAGAGATGTCAAGAATAATAGTATGAGGAGAGCTCAGTAGGAAAATTCGGTGGAGAAAAGAGACTGAGTAGCTTGGTTTACGCGGAAGACCAATCAAACTTCAAGACAAGAAGTTTGCACCACTTACGTAGGCCCCAGGCGCCCTCTCGAATAGCGAAAGGTGCCTCACCCTAGACACCTTCTCCAGTGGGTCTTAGCAGCCCAGGCATAATTAGTAAGCGTGGTGGGTTCCGCGCTCCAGATGGAGACTCAGCTGGAAGTTAAAGGGAAGAATGACAAGGAACTTTATGAATTGGAGCTGTAAGTTAACTCTTTGACAGAGAGAGCGAGATGGTGGTGGGGGACAGCCCCCAGTGAAATCACAGGTGAGAGCACAAAGCAATACAGTAGGCAGATTCCGGTTTCTTTTGGGGGGGAGATGCTCGAGAATATCCGGGTGGACTCCTGAGGCTCGATCCCGCATTTGCGTATGCCGAGCCTCCTTCCTCATGACCTTTGTCCAGAGTGGAATGCCTCCCCGGCTCCCGGCACAGGATCAGTGCATGCTCAGTCACGATATCAGTGCCTGCTCAGCCACGTGATCACTGACGGCACAGTCACGTGATCAGCGCCTCTCAGTCACGTGATCACCGTATGATAAACACGTGATCAGTGAACGACCAGCCACGTGATCACTGCATGCGCGGTCAGGTGGTCAGTTCCTGATCAGCCACCTGATCAGTGCGTGCACAGTCCCCTGATCAGCACCTGTCAGTCACTGATCACTGACTGATAAACACGTGATCAGTGCCCGAACAGCCACGTCATCAGTGCATGCGCAGTCACGTGATCAGTGCATGCTCAGTCACGTGATCTGGACTTGATCAGCCACGTGATCAGTGCCTGCAGAGTCACGTGATCAGGGCCTGCTGAGCTGCGTGATTCCTGTCGGCTCATCTGCTTGACAATTGCCAGCTGAGCTGCGTGATTCCTGCCTGGTCACGTGCTTGATTATTGCCAGTTGAGCAGCATGATTCGTCACTGCTGAGCTCCATGCTTATTGCCTGCTGATTGCGTGGTTCGTGTCTGCTCAGCTCTTTGAGTATTGCCTCCTGAGGTCCCTGTTCGGTCGCCACCTGCCGGGGACCAGCCCCAACTGATCCAGGGTATTCGAAGGAGAGATGGCCTAGGCGACTATTTATATGCTAATCAGAGATGTCAAGAATAATAGTATGAGGAGAGCTCAGTAGGAAAATTCGGTGGAGAAAAGAGACTGAGTAGCTTGGTTTACGCGGAAGACCAATCAAACTTCAAGACAAGAAGTTTGCACCACTTACGTAGGTCGCAGGCGCCCTCTCGAATAGCGAAAGGTGCCTCACCCTAGACACCTTCTCGAGTGGGTCTTAGCAGCCCAGGCATAATTAGTAAGCGTGGTGGGTTCCGCGCTCCAGATGGAGACTCAGCTGGAAGGTAAAGGGAAGAATGACAAGGAACTTTATGAATTGGAGCTCTAAGTTAACTCTTTGACAGAGAGAGTGAGATGGTGGTGGGGGACAGCCCCCAGTGAAATCAGAGGTGAGAGCACAAAGAAATCCAGTAGGCAGACTCTGGTTTTTGTGGGGGGAGATGCTCGAGAATATCCGGGTGGACTCCTGAGGCTCGATCCCGCATTTGCGTATGCCGAGCCTCCTTCCTCATGACCTTTGTCCAGAGTGGAATGCCTCCCCGGCTCCCGGCACAGGATCAGTGCATGCTCAGTCACGATATCAGTGCCTGCTCAGCCACGTGATCACTGACGGCACAGTAACGTGATCAGCGCCTCTCAGTCACGGGATCACCGTATGATAAACACGTGATAAGTGAACGACCAGCCACGTGATCACTGCATGCTCGGTCAGGTGGTCAGTTCCTGATCAACCACCTGATCAGTGCGTGCACAGTCTCCTGATCAGCGCCTGTCAGTCACTGATCACTGCCTGATAAACACGTGATCAGTGCTCGAACAGCCACGTCATCAGTGCATGCGAAGTCACGTGATCAGTGCATGATAGCCACGTGATCAGTGCGTGCACAGTCCCATGTTCAGCGCCTGTCAGTCACTGATCACTGCCTGATAAACACGTGATCAGTGCATGATGAGCCATGTGATCAGTGCCCGATCAGCCCCGTCATCAGTGCATGCGCAGTCACGTCATCAGTGCATGATAGCCACGTGATCAGTGCATGCTCAGTCACGTGATCTGGACTTGATCAGCCACGTGATCAGTGCCTGCACAGTCACGTGATCAGGGCCTGCTGAGCTGCGTGATTCCTGCCGGCTCATTTGCATGACAATTGCCAGCTGAGCTGCGTGATTCCTGCCTGGTCACGTGCTTGATTATTGCCAGTTGAGCAGCATGATTCGTCACTGCTGAGCTCCATGCTTATTGCCTGCTGATTTGCGTGGTTCGTGTCTGCTCAGCTCTTTGAGTATTGCCTCCTGAGGTCCCTGTTCGGTCGCCACCTGCCGGGGACCAGCCCCAACTGATCCAGGGTATTCGAAGGAGAGATGGCCTAGGTGACTATTTATATGCTAATCAGAGATGTCAAGAATAATAGTATGAGGAGAGCTCAGTAGGAAAATTCGGTGGAGAAAAGAGACTGAGTAGCTTGGTTTACGCGGAAGACCAATCAAACTTCAAGACAAGAAGTTTGCACCACTTACGTAGGCTGCAGGCGCCCTCTCGAATAGCGAAAGGTGCCTCACCCTAGACACCTTCTCGAGTGGGTCTTAGCAGCCCAGGCATAATTAGTAAGCGTGGTGGGTTCCGCGCTCCAGATGGAGACTCAGCTGGAAGTTAAAGGGAAGAATGACAAGGAACTTTATGAATTGGAGCTGTAAGTTAACTCTTTGACAGAGAGAGCGAGATGGTGGTGGGGGACAGCCCCAGTGAAATCAGAGGTGAGAGCACAAAGCAATACAGTAGGCAGACTCCGGTTTTTTTTGGGGGGGAGATGCTCGAGAATATCCGGGTGGACTCCTGAGGCTCGATCCCGCATTTGCGTATGCCGAGCCTCCTTCCTCATGACCTTTGTCCAGAGTGGAATGCCTCCCCGGCTCCCGGCACAGGATCAGTGCATGCTCAGTCACGATATCAGTGCCTGCTCAGCCACGTGATCACTGACGGCACAGTCACGTGATCAGCGCCTCTCAGTCACGGGATCACCGTATGATAAACACGTGATCAGTGAACGACCAGCCACGTGATCACTGCATGCGCGGTCAGGTGGTCAGTTCCTGATCAGCCACCTGATCAGTGCGTGCACAGTCCCCTGATCAGCGCCTGTCAGTCACTGATCACTGCCTGATAAACACGTGATCAGTGCCCGAACAGCCACGTCATCAGTGCATGCGCAGTCACGTGATCAGTGCATGAGAGCCACGTGATCAGTGCGTGCACAGTCCCATGATCAGCGCCTGTCAGTCACTTGATATTTGCCTGATAAACACGTGATCAGTGCATGATGAGCCATGTGATCAGTGCCCGATCAGCCACGTCATCAGTGCATGCGCAGTCACGTGATCAGTGCATGATAGCCACGTGATCAGTGCGTGCACAGTCCCATGATCAGCGCCTGTCAGTCACAGATCATTGCCTGATAAACACGTGACCAGTGCATGATGAGCCATGTGATCAGTGCCTGGTCAGCCACGTCATCAGTGCATGCGCAGTCACGTGATCTGGACTTGATCAGCCCCGTGATCAGTGCCTGCAGAGTCACGTGATCAGGGCCTGCTGAGCTGCGTGATTCCTGCCGGCTCATCTGCATGACAATTGCAAGCTGAGCTGCGTGATTCCTGCCTGGTCACGTGCTTGATTATTGCCAGTTGAGCAGCATGATTCGTCACTGCTGAGCTCCATGCTTATTGCCTGCTGTTTGCGTGGTTCGTGTCTGCTCAGCTCTTTGAGTATTGCCTCCTGAGGTCCCTGTTCGGTCACCACCTGCCGGGGACCAGCCCCAACTGATCCAGGGTATTCGAAGGAGAGATGGCCTAGGTGACTATTTATATGCTAATCAGAGATGTCAAGAATAATAGTATGAGGAGAGCTCAGTAGGAAAATTCGGTGGAGAAAAGAGACTGAGTAGCTTGGTTTACGCGGAAGACCAATCAAACTTCAAGACAAGAAGTTTGCACCACTTACGTAGGCTGCAGGCGCCCTCTCGAATAGCGAAAGGTGCCTCACCCTAGACACCTTCTCGAGTGGGTCTTAGCAGCCCAGGCATAATTAGTAAGCGTGGTGGGTTCCGCGCTCCAGATGGAGACTCAGCTGGAAGTTAAAGGGAAGAATGACAAGGAACTTTATGAATTGGAGCTGTAAGTTAACTCTTTGACAGAGAGAGCGAGATGGTGGTGGGGGACAGCCCCCAGTGAAATCAGAGGTGACAGCACAAAGCAATACAGTAGGCAGACTCTGGTTTTTTTTGGGGGGGGAGATGCTCGAGAACATCCGGGTGGACTCCTGAGGCTCGATCCCGCATTTGCGTATGCCGAGCCTCCTTCCTCATGACCTTTGTCCAGAGTGGAATGCCTCCCCGGCTCCCGGCACAGGATCAGTGCATGCTCAGTCACGATATCAGTGCCTGCTCAGCCACGTGATCACTGACGGCACAGTCACGTGATCAGCGCCTCTCAGTCACGTGATCACCGTATGATAAACACGTGATCAGTGAACGACCAGCCACGTGATCACTGCATGCGCGGTCAGGTGTTCAGTTCCTGATCAGCCACCTGATCAGTGCGTGCACAGTCCCCTGATCAGCGCCTGTCAGTCACTGATCACTGCCTGATAAACACGTGATCAGTGCCCGAACAGCCACGTCATCAGTGCATGCGCAGTCACGTGATCAGTGCATGACAGCCACGTGATCAGTGCGTGCACAGTCCCATGATCAGCGCCTGTCAGTCACTGATCATTGCCTGATAAACACGTGATCAGTGCATGATGAGCCATGTGATCAGTGCCTGATCAGCCACGTCATCAGTGCATGCGCAGTCACGTGATCTGGACTTGATCAGCCACGTGATCAGTGCCTGCAGAGTCACGTGATCAGGGCCTGCTGAGCTGCGTGATTCCTGCCGGCTCATCTGCATGACAATTGCCAGCTGAGCTGCGTGATTCCTGCCTGGTCACGTGCTTGATTATTGCCAGTTGAGCAGCATGATTCGTCACTGCTGAGCTCCATGCTTATTCTCTGTTGATTGCGTGGTTCGTGTCTGCTCAGCTCTTTGAGTATTGCCTCCTGAGGTCCCTGTTCGGTCGCCACCTGCCGGGGACCAGCCCCAACTGATCCAGGGTATTCGAAGGAGAGATGGCCTAGGCGACTATTTATATGCTAATCAGAGATGTCAAGAATAATAGTATGAGGAGAGCTCAGTAGGAAAATTCGGTGGAGAAAAGAGACTGAGTAGCTTGGTTTACGCGGAAGACCAATCAAACTTCAAGACAAGAAGTTTGCACCACTTACGTAGGCCGCAGGCGCCCTCTCGAATAGCGAAAGGTGCCTCACCCTAGACACCTTCTCGAGTGGGTCTTAGCAGCCCAGGCATAATTAGTAAGCGTGGTGGGTTCCGCGCTCCAGATGGAGACTCAGCTGGAAGTTAAAGGGAAGAATGACAAGGAACTTTATGAATTGGAGCTGTAAGTTAACTCTTTGACAGAGAGAGCGAGATGGTGGTGGGGGACAGCCCCCAGTGAAATCACAGGTGAGAGCACAAAGCAATACAGTAGGCAGACTCCGGTTTTTTTGGGGGGGAGATGCTCGAGAATATCCGGGTGGACTCCTGAGGCTCGATCCCGCATTTGCGTATGCCGAGCCTCCTTCCTCATGACCTTTGTCCAGAGTGGAATGCCTCCCCGGCTCCCGGCACAGGATCAGTGCATGCTCAGTCACGATATCAGTGCCTGCTCAGCCACGTGATCACTGACGGCACAGTCACGTGATCAGCGCCTCTCAGTCACGTGATCACCGTATGATAAACACGTGATCAGTGAACGACCAGCCACGTGATCACTGCATGCGCGTCAGGTGTTCAGTTCCTGATCAGCCACCTGATCAGTGCGTGCACAGTCCCCTGATCAGCGCCTGTCAGTCACTGATCACTGCCTGATAAACACGTGATCAGTGCCCGAACAGCCACGTCATCAGTGCATGCGCAGTCACGTGATCAGTGCATGTCAGTCACGTGATCTGGACTTGATTCAGCCACGTTCATCAGTGCCTGCAGGAGTCAGGATGCAGGGCCTGCTGAGCTGCGTGATTCCTGTCGGCTCATTGCTTGACAATTGCCGGCTGAGCTTGCGTGATTCCTGCCGGTCACGTGGCTTGATTATTGCCAGTTGAGCAAGCATGATTCGTCACTGCTGAGGCCTCCATGCTTATTGCCCTGCCTGATTGCGTGGTCGTGTCTGCCTCAGCTCTTTGAGTATTGCCTCCTGAGGTCCCTGTTCGGTCGCCACCTGGCCGGGGACCAGCCCCAACTGATCCAGGTATTCGAAGGAGAGATGGCCTAGGCGACTATTTATATGCTAATCAGAGATGTCAAGAATAATAGTATGAGGAGAGCTCAGTAGGAAAATTCGGTGGAGAAAAGAGACTGAGTAGCTTGGTTTACGCGGAAGACCAATCAAACTTCAAGACAAGAAGTTTGCACCACTTACGTAGGCCGCAGGCGCCCTCTCGAATAGCGAAAGGTGCCTCACCCTAGACACCTTCTCGAGTGGGTCTTAGCAGCCCAGGCATAATTAGTAAGCGTGGTGGGTTCCGCGCTCCAGATGGAGACTCACTGGAAGTTAAAGGGAAGAATGACAAGGAACTTTAGAATTGGAGCTGTAAGTTAACTCTTTGACAGAGAGAGCGAGATGGTGGTGGGGACAGCCCCCAGTGAAATCAGCAGGTGAGAGCACCAAGCAATCATAAGGCAGACTCCGGTTTTTTTTGGGGGGGAGATGCTCGAGAATATCCGGGTGGACTCCTGAGGCTCGATCCCGCATTTGCGTATGCCGAGCCTCCTTCCTCATGACCTTTGTCCAGAGTGGAATGCCTCCCCGGCTCCCGGCACAGGATCAGTGCATGCTCAGTCACGATATCAGTGCCTGCTCAGCCACGTGATCACTGACGGCACAGTCACGTGATCAGCGCCTCTCAGTCACGTGATCACCGTATGATAAACACGTGATAAGTGAACGACCAGGCCACGTGATCACTGCATGCTCGGTCAGAGTGGTCAGTTCCTGATCAGCCACCTGATCAGTGCGTGCACAGTCCCCTGATCAGCGCCTGTCAGTCACTGATCACTGCCTGATAAACACGGTGATCAGTGCCCGACAGCACGTCATCAGTGCATGCGCAGTCACGTGATCAGTGCATGAGAGCCACGTGATCAGTGCGTGCACAGTCCCATGATCAGTGGCCTATCAGTCACTGATCACTGCCTGATAAACACGTGATCAGTGCCCGAACAGCCACGTCATCAGTATGCGCAGTCACGTGATCAGTGCATGAGAGCCACGTGATCAGTGCGTGCACAGTCCCATGATCAGCGCTTGTCATCCTAATTCGTGCCTTGTCACAACTACCGTGCCTCTCTGATAGTCCCTATAGTTGTTAATCTAGTGCTTAACTTTTATCGTCTAAGACTTGCTGTATAGTCCATGTGTTGATCGCCGAACTCATCAGTCAACGATTAATTGAACTTTTGATTTCGGCCGTGATTATTCCCGTGCTCTCAACCGTATTCGGCTGCTGGGTGGCGTGTTCTGCCGGGTCATTGCTGACATTGCGTGGCGCGTTATAAGTGTTCCCCATCCCGAACCTCTCCCTGCCTCCCTCCCCATTACCATTCCCTCTGGGCCGTCCAGTGCACCAGCCCCAGCATCAGATCATTGCATCGAACCTGGACTGGCATGTGATTTTTAAAACTAAAATATCTAAGACTTTATTTTTACTTAAATTAGCGGGAAAGGCAACATCAGGTTTGCTCCTACTTCAGTTGCAAAATTTCTGGGTAGATCTGACTCAAGTTTGTTCATCTTGACCCAGGTGCCATCCAGTTTTGAATATTCATATATTCTTACAATTGACCTGAATTTACTTAAAATTCGTTTACTGCTTAGAATCGATTGCGTTGTTTGTGTCTTGTTCAGTCTTTTGTGTACTGGGTTAGTCTTTGCTTCATTTCTTAGTTGTATTTTAGGTCCTTGATACTAAATCCTTTTGAGATGTTTCGACATTCTCTTTGATTGTTTGATCTTACTTGATGGGTATTTCCTGACATGGTGGATGGCCTTAGGTGAGTCTCTAATCTTTTACTACAGGAGCTAAAATTTGTTCCACAGATGAGGCAGATTGTAATGGGGAGTCCCCCTGTAAAGGTCAGGGGGGAAAAGGGTGGTGTGTCGCGAAAACATTGAAGATACTCAAGTGTGCTCAAGGAACCTGATGGGTCAGATTTTGCTCCAATAGATGTCTAATAATCAAGGTTCAAATCCGGGAAGATCTGCGGAGGCTAACCCCAGCTTAAGTGAATTTGGTACAATATATTTCGCGGAATATGTTAAGTCTTTTATCTAGCCCTTAATATGGGGATTGTGATAACTGTCCAGTTTACCTCTGACTGTCACGGTGTTGATATAAATATATATATATAGATATGAAAGCATATAAAATGTCTTAACTTTACGTTGTGAACAGCATAAATTTAATATCCGTCTACCATAAGTGGAGTAGATTTGACTTGGGACTGCTTAAGTGGGATGGGGCTCTTATTCATAGGTATACAATATTATACTCACGAGGCAACAGCACCTGATCAGCTTAACATACCGAACTGAGTAAAGTTTCTGTTTTAAGGCATTTGTGGGTCTCCTTTCATTTGGAGTGGGACAAGTCGTGGATATGGGGCATACCCTCCCGACTCCTCCCCTTCCAGATGACCACCATCATCCGTGGATTTGTTTGGTGGGAATTTTTGATAGGACCAAGGGTAGAGTACACAGCGTTAAATATTTATCCATGGTGGACTGTTGTAAGGTGGTGAGACTCGTAATTTACATCGTTTAGTCATAATATCTTTCACAGTTGCTTGGGCACTATCTCCAGTGATAGATATTTTCGAGCACTTCCAGTGTGCCTATAGGTGAGTATGTGTGGAGATACATCGAGCCCTGTTCCTAATACTATGGATCCATGTAGAGATAGGGCGTTGTGCAGAAGCCACATTTAGGGTTGGGGTGTATCCGAATTACTTAGCTTCAGTGACTTCTATTAGAATAATGCTCTAATCGGGCGCGTTGTAAGAGAGTGGCTCTAAACCACCACATATAAGATTGGGCAATCCTTGTAAGAAACATAGATATCCTCAGAGGTCTTCTCTCCGTGTATAAGTCTGTGGCTTCTAGGTAGATCTCTTTAGGGGTTTCATCGTTTCTGCCGTTTCCATCACTTTTGGGATCATGCGTGTTTCCAATGTATCTGTGGTTATATCTCTATTGCTTCTCGTAACAAAAATTATTACAACCTTGGTGGCTTTAAACCATACAATATTTATTCTTGAATTAGGGGAATTTTGGAGCTCAGGAGTCTGAAATGTGTCTTTGGGAGGCTAAAATCGAAAGCGTGTTCGAGAGTAGGACTGAATGTGGCCCTTCTCTTCAGGCTTCAAGAGCAGATTCGTTTTCTTGCTTTTCAGCTACTTAGAGTCCTGTGTTAATGCAAACCTTTGATTTAGTCAATAGCGTCACAGTTTCTCTGTCCTCACTAGGGTCCTCCCAAAGTGTACCCCATCCTCCAAACCTCAGTTTCAGTCAATCTCCTTTTTCTCACCTGATCTTCCTGCCTCCTTCTTTTTAAGTACCCTATGATTACACTAGGCTCTCACATGGATAATCCAGGTTAGGGTCGGTAATCTTTCCATCTCAAGATTTCTATGGCTATATATCATCTTCAATAATGCCCCTTTCCAGTGAAGTAACCATATTACTCTGAGGAATCCATGCTTAGGATGTCGAAGAACCTTTGGATGAGGCAGGTCCATGTTATTATTCGACCGAATGAAACCCACTATTCGTGGCCCCTGTTTGTGTACTTACTTACCTCTTTGGGTTCAATTCCACCCAGGTAGGGAATCCTGGACTTTACTTGATAGTAATGGGCTTCCCTGGCTAGTCAGCTGGTAGATAATTCTTCCTGGCAATGCAGAAGACGGGTTCAGTTGCTGCGGGTCAACGGAAGGTTCCCTCTGATAGTAGGGATAGTTCTAACCCATCGCTCCAGTATTCTTGGGACTTCCGGCCTGGCCTGGTCTCAGTATGGTAAAGAATCTGCCTTGCAATTGAGGAGCACCTGGTTCATTCCTGGGTTGGAAAGAGTTCTGCGTGGGGCGCGAAGGTGAGAAGTTTAAGATCAGTCTGCCATCGGCGAGGACGCACTATTTCTGGGTGCCTGAGATTCAAAGTGATCTGCTAGGGTGTGCAGAGGAGCCTGCAGTCGCGCCACATGATCCACAGTGCAGCGGCCTGGTTCCGGGTTCCATTGTCATATGCCTGGGGGATAAACCAGGTCGCAAGAGGTATGTCGCCGTTGAATGGATGCTCAGTATCCGGCAGCGACCTGGTTTCGCGAGAAGTCGCAATCCATGGCACTGGCCCACTCCAGTACTCTTGTGCTCCCGAGTAAAATTCCTATGGACGATGGAGCAGGTAGGCTGCAGTCCATGGGGTTGCTAAGAGTCGGGACATGAACTGAGCGAATTCCCTTGAGGAAATGGCACCCACTCCAGTGTTCTTGCCTCGGCAGAATCACAGGGACGGGTGATCCGCTGGTCCGTCCTTTGAGGTGATTCTGCACAGTAGTCGGACGGCAACTGAAGCGAGCCCTGAGCGCGCAAGTAGCCCGAGAGGAAGAACTCTATCTAGCTTCGTCCCAGGCCTCGCTGACATATTCTGGTTCGGCATCCTCCCAGATGCTCTGCTGATGTTCAGATCTTAGGAACCAACGCGAACAGGACTCAATCTGCAGGGATTAAGGTAGATTTAAGATGAGCAATATCATTTCTGGTGAGACTGAGCAGCAGAAACCTGTCAGCTTTCAGTAACACCAGTGGTTCTATGTGACTAGTTCACAGTGAGTGCTGGGATTAGCTGTCTCTGGCCCAGCCCAGTGGCAGGACTATGGGTC
>NW_020190539.1:0-170667 GCF_002263795.3 Bos taurus
GGCAATGGCATGCAATGACCGGCAGGAATCACCCAGCCTCAGCAGGCCCTGATCACGTGACTCTGCAGGGCACTATCACCGTGGCTGATCAAAGTTCTTCTCACGGACCGAGCATTGCACTGATCACGTGGCTATCATGCCACTGATCACTACCTGCGCATTGCAACTGATGACGTGGCTGAGTCGGCACTATCACGAGGCTGATCATGCAACTGTATCGGACTAGCATGCCACCGATCATGTGCCGGAGAACGGTTGAGCATTCCACTTTGGACCAAAGGTCATGAGGAAGGAGGTTCGGGGGCATCCGCAAGTCGGATCGAGCCTGAAAGTCCACCCGGATATTCCGAGCATCTCCCCTCCAAAAAAACCAGAGTCTGCCTACATTTATTGCTTTTGCCTCACCTCGGATTTCACTGGGGCTGTCCCCCACCACCATCTCGCTCTCTCAGTCAAAGAGTTAACTTACAGCTCCAAATCTCATAAGATTCCTTTCATTCTTCCCTTTAACTCCAGCTGATCTCCAATCTGGAGGCTCGGAGCCCACCCACGCTTACATAATTTATGCCTGGCTGTAAGACCCACGCGAAAGTTCTAGGGTGAGGGGCACCTTCAATATTCGAGAGGGCGCCTGCCGGCCTACGTAAGTGGCTGCAAACTTCTTCTTGAAGTTTTATTGCTCGCCGCGTAAACAAGCTACTCGTCTCTTTCTCCACCCAATTATCCTACTGAGCTCTCCTCATCTATTATTCTTGTATTTCTCTGATTAGCATATAAATATCCCTACACCATACTCCCTTGAATACCTGGAATCACTGGGGTCTGTCCCCAGCAGTGGCCCGAACAGGAACCTCAGGAGCAATAACCAAAGATCTGAGCAGACTCGAACCACGTAAGTCAGCAGGCAATACCAGGAGCTCAGCAGTGACGAATCATGCTGCTCAACTGGCAAAAACAAGCCAGAGGACCAGCTAGGAACCCCGCAGCTCACCTTGGCAATTGTCAAGCAGATGAGCTGGACAGGATCCGCAGCTTCGGCTCGGGCAATTGTCATGCAATGAAGCGGCAGGAAATCACGCAGCTCGCAGGCCCTGATCACTGACTCTGCAGCACTGATCACTGTGGCTGATCAAGTAAGATCACGTGCCTGAGCATGCCCTGATCATTTGAGTATCAGCACTGATGACGTGGCGGATCCGGCACTGATCACGTGCTCATCATGCACTTGATCTGTGTTATCAGGCATGATCAGTGAACTGACAGAACTGATCAGGGAATGTTGCACCCACTGATCACGGGCTATCACCGAACTGACCACCTGCTGCGGATGCAGTATTCATGGGGCCTATCGTTCACTTGATCAGTGTTATCATTACGGTGATCACTGTGATTGAGAAGCGCTCAAATCACCGTGACTGTTCAGTCAGTGAATCCACGTGCCTGATCATGCCCCGTGATATCGTATATTATTCTGTATCTATCTATCTATGTCCCGGAGCCGGTAAGGCATTTCCCAGCCTTTGGACACAAGGTCATGAGAAGGAGGTTTTGCGGCATACGCAAATGCAGTGATCACCTCAGAATCTCTCTTTCCGATAGTCTCTGAGCATCCTCCCCCCCAAAAAAAACCAGAGTCTGCTTACTTTTTATAGCTTTGTGCTCTCACCTCTGATTTCACTGGGGCTGTTCCCACACAACCAATCTTGCTCTCCTCTGTCAAAAGATTAACTTTACAGCTCCAATTCACAAAGTTTCCTGTCATTCTTCCCTTTAACTTCCAGCTGAGTCTCCATCTGGAGCTTCGGAACTCTCTATCTCTACTCTATATCTCTTTGCTGCCTAAGACCCAGGTCGAGTGTCTTAGGTGATGCACCTTTCGCTATTCGAGAGACGCCTCGGCCTACGTAGAGTGGCCGTGCAAACTACTTTTCTTGAATTTTTCATTTGTCTCCCGCCGTTTTTATGTATCTCTATATCTATCTCAGTCTCTTTTCTCCACCCAATTTTCTACTTAGCTATCCTCATACTATATTCTTATATCTCTACTTAGCATATAAATAAGTCGCCTAGCCCATCTCTCCTATAGCCCTGGTGCATCCCATCTTGCGGGGCTGCGTCCGGGAATGGTGCGTCCGAAACAGGGGAGCGGCCAGGAGCAATTACTCCCAAAGAGCTGGAGGCAGACACGACACGTTAATAGCAGGGAATTACCATGGAGCTCAGCAGGTTTACGAATGCATGCTGTCAACTGGTCTTAATAGTATCAAGCAGTGAACCAGCTGAATCACGCGTATCTTCCAGCTGGCAATTGTCAAGGCAGATTACTTCTATCAAAACTATCTTATCTTCTATCTATCTCTTATCTAGTCTGACTCATGCAGGCCACTTGATCACGTGGCGATCAAGTACAGATCACCTGGACTGAGCTGCCTATCCACTTGTAATTCATCACTGATCACGTGAAACTGCGCATGCACTGATGATCGTGGCTGATCCGGCATCTTTTACGTGGCTTCATCATGCCCTGCATTCACGTGTTTATCAGGCAGGGATCAGTGACTGACAGCGTCTGCATCTGGACTTGCACTCACTGATCACGTGCCTATCAGGACTGCCCACCGACGGGGGCATGCAGTGATCACGTGCTGAATTTTCACGATCACGGTTTATCATACTTATCTCTTTGTACTGAAGAGCGCTGATCACTGACTGTGCAGTCCAGATCACGTGGTCTATCATCTATCTATAGTGCTCGTATGCTGAGTGTCTATCCAGCTGTCTTGATCAGTGAATTCCTTCAGGAAGGGAGGCCTCGCCATCTGCAAATGCGTGCGAGATCGAGCCTCAGGAGTCCAACGCCGTTGTATCGTTCGAGATCTCCTCCCTTCTCTATATATATATATTCAGAATCTCTGTCCTACATTCTTGCCTTGCTCTCACCTGTTTCACTGGCTCCCACAAGAACTCTTCTCTCTCTCTCCAAAAGTTTAACTAAAGCTCCAAATCATAATGTTCCTTGTCATTCTTCCTTTAATTTCCGCTATCTCCATCTTGTAGCGCTAAACCAGCATGCTTTCTAATTATGCCTGGGCTGCTTAACCCTCTCGAGAGGTTCTAGGGTGAGCACATTCTGCTATTCAACGAGGGCCCTGCAGCCTACGTAAGTGGTGCAAACTTCTTGTCTTGAAGTTTTATTGTTCTCTCTGCTAACCAAAGCACTCGTCTCTTGTCTCCATCTGATATCCTACTGACTGAGTGCCTCATACATTATATGATATCTCTGGGAGTTGTGCGATTGATTAAATAGCGCTTTATCCATCTCTCCTTCGAATACCTCTGGATCAAGCTGGGCTGTCCCCTGGCAGCCAGCAGGCCCTCATCTCGTAATTTCTCTCTATCAATTTTTGATCGATCTGTTGCGATCGATGTAGTGTACGTAGATGAGTGAGTCGCGTGTTGGGACTGAGCATGCACTGATAAGTGCTATCATGCAGTCTGAGTCAGGTGACTCGCCCATGAACTGAGACCTGTGCTGATCGGGGCACTGTTTAGTCTATCTCTATTATTGCACTGATCCCGGGTTATTCAGGCTAGTGAATCAGTGACTGACAGGCGCTGATCCTGATGGACTGGTGCACGCCACTATCACGTGGGCTGTTCATGTATATCTGTACCTACCTACATCCGCATTGCTAGTGATTCACGTGGGGGTTGTCTGAACGTTCACTGATCAGTGTTATCATACGGTGATCACCAGTGACTAGAGGCACTGATCCGTGACTATTGCAGTCAATGATTACGTTGGACTGATCGGCACTGATATCGCACTGAGCACACCCTGATCAAGTGCCCGGAGACAGAGAGGCATTCCACTCTGGACAAACGTCTTGAGGAAAGACCTCCGGCATCCACCAAATGCAGGATCGAGCCTCAGAGTCCCACCCGATAAATTCTCCAGCATCTCCCCCCCCAAAAAAACCAGAGTTCTGCCGACTTTATGCTTTGTGCCTCTCACATTCTGATTTCACTGGGGCTGTCCCCCCACCACCATCTCCCTCTGGCTGTCAAGAGTTAACTTAGACCTACCAAATTCATTAAAGTCCTTGTCATTCTTCCCTTTAACTTCCAGCTGTGTCTCCATCTGGAGCGAGGAACCCACCACGCTTACTAATTATGCCTGGGCTGCTAAGACCCACTCGAGAAGGTGTCTAGGGTGAGGCACCTTCCGCTATTCGAGAGGGCGCCTGCGGCCTACGTAAGTGGTGCAAACTTCCTGCCTTGAAGTTCTATTGGTCCCCCGCGAAAACCAAGCTACTCAGTCTCGTTTCTCCACCGAATTTTCCTACTGAGCTATCCTCATACTATTATTCTTGATATCTCTGATTAGCATATAAATAGTCGCCTAGGCCATCTCTCCTTCGAATACCCTGGATTAGCTGGGGCTGGTCCCCGGCAGGTGGCGCCCGAACAGGGACTTCAGGAGGCAATTCTGAAAGAGATGAGCAGACACGAACCGCGCAATCAGCAGGCAAAGCATGGAGCTCAGCAGTGACGAATCATGCTGCTCAACTGGCAATAATGAAGCAGGTGACCAGGCAGGAATCACACAGCTCAGCTGGCAATTGTCCAGCAGATGAGCCGACAGGAGTCATGCAGCTCAGCTGGCAATTGACATGCAGATGAGCCGGCAGGAATCACGCAGCTCAGCAGGCCCTGATTACGAGACTCTGCAGGCACTGATCACGTGACTCTGCAGGCACTGATCACGTGGCTGATCAAGTACAGATCACGTGACTGAGCATGCACTGATCACGTGGCTATCATGCACTGATCCCGTGACTGTGCATGCACTGATCACGTGGTTCATCATGCACTGATCACGTGTTTATCAGGCAGTGATCAGTGACTGACAGGCGCTGATCATGGGACTGTGCACCCACTGATCACGTGGCTGATCAGGAACTGACCACCCTGACTGCGCATGCAGTGATCATGTGGCTGATCGTTCACTGATCACGTGTTATCATACGGTTGATCACGTGACTGAGAGGCTCTGATGACGTGACTGTGCACTCAGTGACCACGTGGCTGATCATGCACTGATATCGTGACTGAGCATGCACTGATCATGTGCCGGGAGCCGGTGAGGCATTCCACTTTGGACAAAGGTCATGAGGAAGGAGGCTCGGCATCTGCAAATGCGGAATCGAGCCCTCAGGAGTCCACCCGGATATTCTCGAGCATCTCCCCCGCAAAAAAACCAGAATCTGCCTACTTTATTGCTTGGTGCTCTCAACCTCTGATTACACTGGGGGTTTTCCCCACCACCATCCCGCTCTCTCTGTCAAAGAGTTAACTTACAGCTCCAATTCATAAAGTTCCTTGTCATTCTTCCCTTTAACTTTCAGCTGAGGTTCATGGATCGTGGAACCCACCACGCTTACTAATTATGGCCTGGGCTGCTAAGACCCACTCGAGAAGGAGTCTAGGGTGAGGCGCCTTCCGCTATTCGAGAGGGCGCCTGAGGCCTACGTAAGTGGTGCAAAGTTCTTGTCTTGAAGTTTTATTGGTCTCCCGCGTAAACCAAGCTACTCAGTCTATTTTCTCCAACGAATTTTCCTACTGAGCTATCCTCATACTATTAGTCTTGATATCTCTGATTAGCATATAAATAGTCGCCTAGGCCATCTCTCCTTCGAATACCCTGGATCAGCTGGGGATGGTCCCCGGAAGGTGGCACCCGAACAGGGACTTCAGGAGGCATACTCAAACAGCTGAGCAGACACGAACCACGAAATCAGCAGGCATTTAGCATGGAGCTCAGCAGTGAAGAATCATGCTGCTCAACTGGCAATAATCAAGCAGGTGACCAGGCAGGAATCACACAGCTCAGCTGGCAATTGTCAAGCAGATGAACCAACAGGAATCACGCAGCTCAGCTGGCAATTGTCATGCAGATGAGCCGGCAGGAATCACGCAGCTCAGCAGGCCCTGATCACGTGGCTGATTAAGTACAGATCACGTGACTGAGCATGCACTGATCCCGTGGCTATCATGGAATGATCAACGGGACTGCCCATGCACTGATGACCTGGCTGATCGGGCACTGATCACGTGGCTCATCATGCCCTGATCACGTGTTTATCAGGCAGTGATCAGTGACTGACAGGTGTTGATCATGGGACTGTGCACGCACTGATCACGTGGCTGATCAGAAACTGACCACCTGACTGCGCATGCAGGGATCACGTGGCTGATCGTTCACTGATCACGTGTTTATCGTACGGTGATCACGTGACCCAGAGGCGCTGATAACGTGAATGTGCAGTAAGTGATCACGTGGCTGATCATGCACTGATATCGTGACTGAGCATGCACTGATCATGTGCCGGGAGCCGGTGAGGCATTCCACTCTGGACAAAGGTCCTCAGGAAGGAGGCTTGGCATCCGCAAATGCGGGATCGAGCCTCAGGAGTCCACCCGGATATTCTCGAGCATCTCCTCCCAAAAAAACCAGAATCTCCCTACTTTCTTGCTTTGTGCTCTCACCTCTCTTTTCACTGGGGGCTTTTCCCCCTCCACCATCTCACTCTCTCTGTCAAAGTGTTGACTTAAAGCTCCAAATCATAAAGTTCCTTGTCATTCTTCCCTTTAATTTCCAGCTGAGTCTCCATCTGTAGCGCGGAACCCAGCAGGCTTTCTAACTATGCCTGGGCTGCTTAACCCTCTCGAGAAGGTGTCTAGGGTGAGGCACCTTCTGCTATTCGAGAGGGCACCTGCAGCCTGCGTAAGTGGTGCAAACTTCTTGTCTTGAAGTTTTATTGGTCTCCTGCGTAAACCAAGCTACTCAGTCTCTTTTCTCCTCCGAATTTTCCTACTGAGCTATCCTCATACTATTATTCTTGATATCTCTGATTAGCATATAAATAGTCGCCTAGGCAATCTCTCCTTCGAATACCCTGGATCAGCTGTGGCTAGTCCCCGGAAGGTGGCGCCCGAACAGGGACCTCAGGAGGCAATACTCAAAGAGCTGAGCAGACACGAACCACAAAATGAGCAGGCAATAAGCATGGAGCTCTGAAGTGACGAATCATGCTGCTCAAGTGGCAATAATCAAGCAGGTGACCAGGCAGGAATCCCGCAGCTCAGCTGGCAATTGTCAAGCAGATGAGCCGACAGAAAACACTCAACTCGGCTGGCAATTGTCATGCAGATGAGCCGGCAGGAATCACCCAGCTCAGCAGGCCCTGATCACGTGACTCTGCAGGCACTGATCACGTGGCTGATCAAGTTCTTCTCACGTGACTGAGCATGCACTGATCACGTGGCTATCATGCACTGATCACTTGACTGCGCATGCACTGATGACGTGGCTGATCGGGCACTGATCACGAGGCTGATCATGCACTGATATCGTGACTGAGCATGCACCGATCATGTGCCGGGAGACGGTGAGGCATTCCACTTTGGACAAAGGTCATGAGGAAGGAGGTTCGGCATCCGCAAATGTGGGATCGAGCCTGAGAAGTCCACCCGGATATTCTCGAGCATCTCCCCTCCAAAAAAACCAGAGTCTGCCTACTTTATTGCTTTGTGCTCTCACCTCTGATTTCACTGGGGGCTGTCCCCCACCACCATCTCGCTCTCTCAGTCAAAGAGTTAACTTACAGCTCCAATTCATAAAGTTCCTTGTCATTCTTCCCTTTAACTTCCAGCTGAGTCTCCATCTGGAGCTCGGAAGCCACCACGCTTACTAATTTATGCCTGGGCTGGTAAGACCCACTCGAGAAGGTGTCTAGGGTGAGGCACCTTTCAATATTCGAGAGGGCGCCTGCGGCCTACGTAAGTGGTGCAAACTTCTTTTCTTGAAGTTTTATTGGTCTCCCGCGTAAACCAAGCTACTCAGTCTCTTTTCTCCACCCAATTATCCTACTGAGCTATCCTCATACTATTATTCTTGATATCTCTGATTAGCATATAAATATTCCCCTACACCATCTCTCCTTTGAATACCCTGGATCAGCTGGGGCTGGTCCCCAGCAGGTGGCGCCCGAACAGGGACCTCAGGAGGCAATACTCAAAGAGCTGAGCAGACACGAACCACGTAATCAGCAGGCAATTACCATGGAGCTCAGCAGTGACGAATCATGCTGCTCAACTGGCAATAAACAAGCAGGTGACCAGGCAGGAATCCCGCAGCTCACCTGGCAATTGTCAAGCAGATGAGCTGACAGGAATCACGCAGCTCGGCTGACAATTGTCATGCAGATGAGCTGGCAGGAATCACGCAGCTCAGCAGGCCCTGATCACGTGACTCTGCAGGCACTGATCACGTGGCTGATCAAGTAGAGATCACGTGCCTGAGCATGCCCTGATCACTTGATATCATGCACTGATGACGTGGCTGATCCGGCACTGATCACGTGGCTCATCATGCACTGATCTCGTGTTTATCAGGCAGTGATCAGTGACTGACAGGGGCTGATCATGGGAATGTGCACCCACTGATCACGTGGCTGATCACGAACTGACCACCTGACTGCGGATGCAGTATTCATGGGGCTGATCGTTCACTGATCAGGTGTTTATCATACGGTGATCACGTGATTGAGAGGCGCTCATCACGTGACTGTTCAGTCAGTGATCACGTGCCTGATCATGCCCTGATATCGTGACTGAGCATGCACCGATCATGTGCCGGGAGCCGGTGAGGCATTCCACCTTGGACAAAGGTCATGAGGAAGGAGGTTCGGCATACGCAAATGCGGGATCGAGCCTCAGAAGTCCACCCGGATATTCTCGAGCATCTCCCCCCCAAAAAAACCAGAGTCTGCTTACTTTATAGCTTTGTGCTCTCACCTCTGATTTCACTGGGGGCTGTCCCACACAACCATCTTGCTCTCTCTGTCAAAGAGTTAACTTACAGCTCCAATTCACAAAGTTCCTTGTCATTCTTCCCTTTAACTTCCAGCTGAGTCTCCATCTGGAGCTCGGAACCCACCACGCTTACTAATTATGCCTGGGCTGCTAAGACCCAGTCGAGGTGTCTAGGGTGATGCACCTTTCGCTATTCGAGAGAGCGCCTGCGGCCTACGTAAGTGGTGCAAACTACTTTTCTTGAAGTTTTATTTGTCTCCCGCGTAAACCAAGCTACTCAGTCTCTTTTCTCCACCCAATTTTCCTACTGAGCTATCCTCATACTATTATTCTTGATATCTCTGATTAGCATATAAATAGTCGCCTAGGCCATCTCTCCTTTGAATACCCTGGATCAGCTTGGGCTGGTCCCGGGAAGGTGGCGCCCGAACAGGGACCTCAGGAGGCAATACTCAAAGACTGAGCAGACACGAACCACGTAATGAGCAGGGAATTACCATGGAGCTCAGCAGTTACGAATCATGCTGCTCAACTGGCAATAATCAAGCAGGTGACCAGGCAGGAATCACGCAGCTCAGCTGGCAATTGTCAAGCAGATGAGCTGACAGGAAACACGCAGCTCAGCAGGCCCTGATCACGTGACTCTGCAGGCACTGATCACGTGGCTGATCAAGTACAGATCACCTGACTGAGCATGCCCTGATCACTTGGTATCATGCACTGATCACGTGACTGCGCATGCACTGATGACGTGGCTGATCCGGCACTGGTCACGTGGCTCATCATGCCCTGATCACGTGTTTATCAGGCAGGGATCAGTGACTGACAGGCGCTGATCATGGGACTTTGCACTCACTGATCACGTGGCCTATCAGGAACTGCCCACCTGACTGGGCATGCAGTGATCACGTGGCTGATTGTTCACTGATCACGTGTTTATCATACGGTGATCACGTGACTGAGAGGCGCTGATCACGTGACTGTGCAGTCAGTGATCACGTGGCTGATCATGCACTGATCATGTGCCGGGATCCGGTGAGGCATTCCACTCTGGACAAAGGTCCTCAGGAAGGAGGCTCGGCATCTGCAAATGCGAGATCGAGCCTCAGGAGTCCACCCGGATATTCTCGAGGATCTCCTCCCCCAAAAACCAGAATCTCCCTACATTCTTGCTTTGTGCTCTCACCTGTTTTCACTGGTGGCTGTCCCCACCAAGAACTCTCTCTCTCTCTCAAAGTTAACTAAAGCTCCAAATCATAATGTTCCTTGTCATTCTTCCCTTTAATTTCCAGCTGAGTCTCCATCTGTAGCGCTAAACCCAGCATGCTTTCTAATTATGCCTGGGCTGCTTAACCCTCTCGAGAAGGTGTCTAGGGTGAGGCACATTCTGCTATTCGAGAGGGCGCCTGCAGCCTACGTAAGTGGTGCAAACTTCTTGTCTTGAAGTTTTATTGGTCTCCTGCGTAAACCAAGCTACTCAGTCTCTTTTCTCCAGCGAATTTTCCTACTGAGCTATCCTCATACTATTATTATTGATATCTCTGATTAGCATATAAATAGTCGCTTAGGCCATCTCTCCTTCGAATACTCTGGATCAGCTGGGGCTGGTCCCCGGCAGCTCAGCAGGCCCTCATCTCGTAACTCTGCAGGCAATGATCACGTGGCTGATCAAGTACAAATCACGTGACTGAGCATGCACTGATCAAGTGGCTATCATGCACTGATCACGTGACTGCCCATGAACTGATGACCTGGCTGATCGGGCACTGATCATGTGGCTCATCATGCACTGATCCCGGGTTTATCAGGCAGTGATCAGTGACTGACAGGCGCTGATCATGGACTGTGCACGCACTGATCACGTGGCTGATCAGGAACTGACCACCTGACAGCGCATGCAGTGATCACGTGGCTGAACGTTCACTGATCAGGTGTTTATCATACGGTGATCACGTGACTGAGAGGCACTGATCCCGTGACTATGCAGTCAGTGATTACGTGGCTGATCGGGCACTGATATCGTCACTGAGCACACCCTGATCAAGTGCCCGGAGACAGAGAGGCATTCCACTCTGGACAAACGTCTTGAGGAAAGAGCCTCGGCATCCACAAATGCAGGATCGAGCCTCAGGAGTCCACCCGGATATTCTCCAGCATCTCCCCCCCCAAAAAAACCAGAGTCTGCCGACTTTATTGCTTTGTGCTCTCACATCTGATTTCACTGGGGGCTGTCCCCCACCACCATCTCGCTCTGTCTGTCAAAGAGTTAACTTAGACCTCCAATTCATAAAGTTCCTTGTCATTCTTCCCTTTAACTTCTAGCTGTGTCTCCATCTGGATCGAGGAACCCACCACGCTTACTGATTATGCCTTGGCTGCTAAGACCCACTCCAGTAGGTGTCTAGGGTGAGGCACCTTCCGCTATTCGAGAGGGCGCCTGCGGCCTACGTAAGTGGTGCAAACTTCTTGCCTTGAAGTTCTATTGGTCCCCCGCGAAAACCAAGCTACTCAGTCTCGTTTCTCCACCGAATTTTCCTACTGAGCTATCCTCATACTATTATTCTTGATATCTCTGATTAGCATATAAATAGTCGCCTAGGCCATCTCTCCTTCGAATACCCTGGATTAGCTGGGGCTGGTCCCCGGCAGGTGGCGCCCGAACAGGGACTTCAGGAGGCAATACTGAAAGAGATGAGCAGACACGAACCACGCAATCAGCAGGCAAAGCATGGAGCTCAGCAGTGACGAATCATGCTGCTCAACTGGCAATAATGAAGCAGGTGACCAGGCAGGAATCACACAGCTCAGCTGGCAATTGTCCAGCAGATGAGCCGACAGGAGTCATGCAGCTCAGCTGGCAATTGACATGCAGATGAGCCGGCAGGAATCACGCAGCTCAGCAGGCCCTGATTACGAGACTCTGCAGGCACTGATCACGTGACTCTGCAGGCACTGATCACGTGGCTGATCAAGTACAGATCACGTGACTGAGCATGCACTGATCACGTGGCTATCATGCACTGATCCCGTGACTGTGCATGCACTGATCACGTGGCTCATCATGCACTGATCACGTGTTTATCAGGCAGTGATCAGTGACTGACAGGCGCTGATCATGGGACTGTGCACCCACTGATCACGTGGCTGATCAGGAACTGACCACCTGACTGCGCATGCAGTGATCATGTGGCTGATCGTTCACTGATCACGTGTTTATCATACGGTGATCACGTGACTGAGAGGCGCTGATGACGTGACTGTGCACTCAGTGACCACGTGGCTGATCATGCACTGATATCGTGACTGAGCATGCACTGATCATGTGCCGGGAGCCGGTGAGGCATTCCACTTTGGACAAAGGTCATGAGGAAGGAGGCTCGGCATCTGCAAATGCGGAATCGAGCCTCAGGAGTCCACCCGGATATTCTCGAGCATCTCCCCCGCAAAAAAACCAGAATCTGCCTACTTTATTGCTTGGTGCTCTCACCTCTGATTACACTGGGGGTTTTCCCCACCACCATCCCGCTCTCTCTGTCAAAGAGTTAACTTACAGCTCCAATTCATAAAGTTCCTTGTCATTCTTCCCTTTAACTTTCAGCTGAGGTTCATGGATCGTGGAACCCACCACGCTTACTAATTATGCCTGGGCTGCTAAGACCCACTCGAGAAGGAGTCTAGGGTGAGGCGCCTTCCGCTATTCGAGAGGGCGCCTGAGGCCTACGTAAGTGGTGCAAAGTTCTTGTCTTGAAGTTTTATTGGTCTCCCGCGTAAACCAAGCTACTCAGTCTATTTTCTCCAACGAATTTTCCTACTGAGCTATCCTCATACTATTAGTCTTGATATCTCTGATTAGCATATAAATAGTCGCCTAGGCCATCTCTCCTTCGAATACCCTGGATCAGCTGGGGATGGTCCCCGGAAGGTGGCACCCGAACAGGGACTTCAGGAGGCAATACTCAAACAGCTGAGCAGACACGAACCACGAAATCAGCAGGCATTTAGCATGGAGCTCAGCAGTGAAGAATCATGCTGCTCAACTGGCAATAATCAAGCAGGTGACCAGGCAGGAATCACACAGCTCAGCTGGCAATTGTCAAGCAGATGAACCAACAGGAATCACGCAGCTCAGCTGGCAATTGTCATGCAGATGAGCCGGCAGGAATCACGCAGCTCAGCAGGCCCTGATCACGTGGCTGTTTAAGTACAGATCACGTGACTGAGCATGCACTGATCCCGTGGCTATCATGGAATGATCAAGGGACTGCCCATGCACTGATGACCTGGCTGATCGGGCACTGATCACGTGGCTCATCATGCCCTGATCACGTGTTTATCAGGCAGTGATCAGTGACTGACAGGCGTTGATCATGGGACTGTGCACGCACTGATCACGTGGCTGATCAGAAACTGACCACCTGACTGCGCATGCAGGGATCACGTGGCTGATCGTTCACTGATCACGTGTTTATCGTACGGTGATCACGTGACCCAGAGGCGCTGATAACGTGAATGTGCAGTAAGTGATCACGTGGCTGATCATGCAGTGATATCGTGACTGAGCATGCACTGATCATGTGCCGGGAGCCGGTGAGGCATTCCACTCTGGACAAAGGTCCTCAGGAAGGAGGCTTGGCATCCGCAAATGCGGGATCGAGCCTCAGGAGTCCACCCGGATATTCTCGAGCATCTCCTCCCAAAAAAACCAGAATCTCCCTACTTTCTTGCTTTGTGCTCTCACCTCTCTTTTCACTGGGGGCTTTCCCCCTCCACCATCTCACTCTCTCTGTCAAAGTGTTGACTTAAAGCTCCAAATCATAAAGTTCCTTGTCATTCTTCCCTTTAATTTCCAGCTGAGTCTCCATCTGTAGCGCGGAACCCAGCAGGCTTTCTAACTATGCCTGGGCTGCTTAACCCTCTCGAGAAGGTGTCTAGGGTGAGGCACCTTCTGCTATTCGAGAGGGCACCTGCAGCCTGCGTAAGTGGTGCAAACTTCTTGTCTTGAAGTTTTATTGGTCTCCTGCGTAAACCAAGCTACTCAGTCTCTTTTCTCCTCCGAATTTTCCTACTGAGCTATCCTCATACTATTATTCTTGATATCTCTGATTAGCATATAAATAGTCGCCTAGGCAATCTCTCCTTCGAATACCCTGGATCAGCTGTGGCTAGTCCCCGGAAGGTGGCGCCCGAACAGGGACCTCAGGAGGCAATACTCAAAGAGCTGAGCAGACACGAACCACAAAATGAGCAGGCAATAAGCATGGAGCTCTGAAGTGACGAATCATGCTGCTCAAGTGGCAATAATCAAGCAGGTGACCAGGCAGGAATCCCGCAGCTCAGCTGGCAATTGTCAAGCAGATGAGCCGACAGAAAACACTCAACTCGGCTGGCAATTGTCATGCAGATGAGCCGGCAGGAATCACCCAGCTCAGCAGGCCCTGATCACGTGACTCTGCAGGCACTGATCACGTGGCTGATCAAGTTCTTCTCACGTGACTGAGCATGCACTGATCACGTGGCTATCATGCACTGATCACTTGACTGCGCATGCACTGATGACGTGGCTGATCGGGCACTGATCACGAGGCTGATCATGCACTGATATCGTGACTGAGCATGCACCGATCATGTGCCGGGAGACGGTGAGGCATTCCACTTTGGACAAAGGTCATGAGGAAGGAGGTTCGGCATCCGCAAATGTGGGATCGAGCCTGAGAAGTCCACCCGGATATTCTCGAGCATCTCCCCTCCAAAAAAACCAGAGTCTGCCTACTTTATTGCTTTGTGCTCTCACCTCTGATTTCACTGGGGGCTGTCCCCCACCACCATCTCGCTCTCTCAGTCAAAGAGTTAACTTACAGCTCCAATTCATAAAGTTCCTTGTCATTCTTCCCTTTAACTTCCAGCTGAGTCTCCATCTGGAGCTCGGAAGCCACCACGCTTACTAATTTATGCCTGGGCTGGTAAGACCCACTCGAGAAGGTGTCTAGGGTGAGGCACCTTTCAATATTCGAGAGGGCGCCTGCGGCCTACGTAAGTGGTGCAAACTTCTTTTCTTGAAGTTTTATTGGTCTCCCGCGTAAACCAAGCTACTCAGTCTCTTTTCTCCACCCAATTATCCTACTGAGCTATCCTCATACTATTATTCTTGATATCTCTGATTAGCATATAAATATTCCCCTACACCATCTCTCCTTTGAATACCCTGGATCAGCTGGGGCTGGTCCCCAGCAGGTGGCGCCCGAACAGGGACCTCAGGAGGCAATACTCAAAGAGCTGAGCAGACACGAACCACGTAATCAGCAGGCAATTACCATGGAGCTCAGCAGTGACGAATCATGCTGCTCAACTGGCAATAAACAAGCAGGTGACCAGGCAGGAATCCCGCAGCTCACCTGGCAATTGTCAAGCAGATGAGCTGACAGGAATCACGCAGCTCGGCTGACAATTGTCATGCAGATGAGCTGGCAGGAATCACGCAGCTCAGCAGGCCCTGATCACGTGACTCTGCAGGCACTGATCACGTGGCTGATCAAGTAGAGATCACGTGCCTGAGCATGCCCTGATCACTTGATATCATGCACTGATGACGTGGCTGATCCGGCACTGATCACGTGGCTCATCATGCACTGATCTCGTGTTTATCAGGCAGTGATCAGTGACTGACAGGGGCTGATCATGGGAATGTGCACCCACTGATCACGTGGCTGATCACGAACTGACCACCTGACTGCGGATGCAGTATTCATGGGGCTGATCGTTCACTGATCAGGTGTTTATCATACGGTGATCACGTGATTGAGAGGCGCTCATCACGTGACTGTTCAGTCAGTGATCACGTGCCTGATCATGCCCTGATATCGTGACTGAGCATGCACCGATCATGTGCCGGGAGCCGGTGAGGCATTCCACCTTGGACAAAGGTCATGAGGAAGGAGGTTCGGCATACGCAAATGCGGGATCGAGCCTCAGAAGTCCACCCGGATATTCTCGAGCATCTCCCCCCCAAAAAAACCAGAGTCTGCTTACTTTATAGCTTTGTGCTCTCACCTCTGATTTCACTGGGGGCTGTCCCACACAACCATCTTGCTCTCTCTGTCAAAGAGTTAACTTACAGCTCCAATTCACAAAGTTCCTTGTCATTCTTCCCTTTAACTTCCAGCTGAGTCTCCATCTGGAGCTCGGAACCCACCACGCTTACTAATTATGCCTGGGCTGCTAAGACCCAGTCGAGGTGTCTAGGGTGATGCACCTTTCGCTATTCGAGAGAGCGCCTGCGGCCTACGTAAGTGGTGCAAACTACTTTTCTTGAAGTTTTATTGGTCTCCCGCGTAAACCAAGCTACTCAGTCTCTTTTCTCCACCCAATTTTCCTACTGAGCTATCCTCATACTATTATTCTTGATATCTCTGATTAGCATATAAATAGTCGCCTAGGCCATCTCTCCTTTGAATACCCTGGATCAGCTTGGGCTGGTCCCGGGAAGGTGGCGCCCGAACAGGGACCTCAGGAGGCAATACTCAAAGACTGAGCAGACACGAACCACGTAATGAGCAGGGAATTACCATGGAGCTCAGCAGTTACGAATCATGCTGCTCAACTGGCAATAATCAAGCAGGTGACCAGGCAGGAATCACGCAGCTCAGCTGGCAATTGTCAAGCAGATGAGCTGACAGGAAACACGCAGCTCAGCAGGCCCTGATCACGTGACTCTGCAGGCACTGATCACGTGGCTGATCAAGTACAGATCACCTGACTGAGCATGCCCTGATCACTTGGTATCATGCACTGATCACGTGACTGCGCATGCACTGATGACGTGGCTGATCCGGCACTGGTCACGTGGCTCATCATGCCCTGATCACGTGTTTATCAGGCAGGGATCAGTGACTGACAGGCGCTGATCATGGGACTTTGCACTCACTGATCACGTGGCCTATCAGGAACTGCCCACCTGACTGGGCATGCAGTGATCACGTGGCTGATTGTTCACTGATCACGTGTTTATCATACGGTGATCACGTGACTGAGAGGCGCTGATCACGTGACTGTGCAGTCAGTGATCACGTGGCTGATCATGCACTGATCATGTGCCGGGATCCGGTGAGGCATTCCACTCTGGACAAAGGTCCTCAGGAAGGAGGCTCGGCATCTGCAAATGCGAGATCGAGCCTCAGGAGTCCACCCGGATATTCTCGAGGATCTCCTCCCCCAAAAAACCAGAATCTCCCTACATTCTTGCTTTGTGCTCTCACCTGTTTTCACTGGTGGCTGTCCCCACCAAGAACTCTCTCTCTCTCTCAAAGTTAACTAAAGCTCCAAATCATAATGTTCCTTGTCATTCTTCCCTTTAATTTCCAGCTGAGTCTCCATCTGTAGCGCTAAACCCAGCATGCTTTCTAATTATGCCTGGGCTGCTTAACCCTCTCGAGAAGGTGTCTAGGGTGAGGCACATTCTGCTATTCGAGAGGGCGCCTGCAGCCTACGTAAGTGGTGCAAACTTCTTGTCTTGAAGTTTTATTGGTCTCCTGCGTAAACCAAGCTACTCAGTCTCTTTTCTCCAGCGAATTTTCCTACTGAGCTATCCTCATACTATTATTATTGATATCTCTGATTAGCATATAAATAGTCGCTTAGGCCATCTCTCCTTCGAATACTCTGGATCAGCTGGGGCTGGTCCCCGGCAGCTCAGCAGGCCCTCATCTCGTAACTCTGCAGGCAATGATCACGTGGCTGATCAAGTACAAATCACGTGACTGAGCATGCACTGATCAAGTGGCTATCATGCACTGATCACGTGACTGCCCATGAACTGATGACCTGGCTGATCGGGCACTGATCATGTGGCTCATCATGCACTGATCCCGGGTTTATCAGGCAGTGATCAGTGACTGACAGGCGCTGATCATGGACTGTGCACGCACTGATCACGTGGCTGATCAGGAACTGACCACCTGACAGCGCATGCAGTGATCACGTGGCTGAACGTTCACTGATCAGGTGTTTATCATACGGTGATCACGTGACTGAGAGGCACTGATCCCGTGACTATGCAGTCAGTGATTACGTGGCTGATCGGGCACTGATATCGTCACTGAGCACACCCTGATCAAGTGCCCGGAGACAGAGAGGCATTCCACTCTGGACAAACGTCTTGAGGAAAGAGCCTCGGCATCCACAAATGCAGGATCGAGCCTCAGGAGTCCACCCGGATATTCTCCAGCATCTCCCCCCCCAAAAAAACCAGAGTCTGCCGACTTTATTGCTTTGTGCTCTCACATCTGATTTCACTGGGGGCTGTCCCCCACCACCATCTCGCTCTGTCTGTCAAAGAGTTAACTTAGACCTCCAATTCATAAAGTTCCTTGTCATTCTTCCCTTTAACTTCTAGCTGTGTCTCCATCTGGATCGAGGAACCCACCACGCTTACTGATTATGCCTTGGCTGCTAAGACCCACTCCAGTAGGTGTCTAGGGTGAGGCACCTTCCGCTATTCGAGAGGGCGCCTGCGGCCTACGTAAGTGGTGCAAACTTCTTGCCTTGAAGTTCTATTGGTCCCCCGCGAAAACCAAGCTACTCAGTCTCGTTTCTCCACCGAATTTTCCTACTGAGCTATCCTCATACTATTATTCTTGATATCTCTGATTAGCATATAAATAGTCGCCTAGGCCATCTCTCCTTCGAATACCCTGGATTAGCTGGGGCTGGTCCCCGGCAGGTGGCGCCCGAACAGGGACTTCAGGAGGCAATACTGAAAGAGATGAGCAGACACGAACCACGCAATCAGCAGGCAAAGCATGGAGCTCAGCAGTGACGAATCATGCTGCTCAACTGGCAATAATGAAGCAGGTGACCAGGCAGGAATCACACAGCTCAGCTGGCAATTGTCCAGCAGATGAGCCGACAGGAGTCATGCAGCTCAGCTGGCAATTGACATGCAGATGAGCCGGCAGGAATCACGCAGCTCAGCAGGCCCTGATTACGAGACTCTGCAGGCACTGATCACGTGACTCTGCAGGCACTGATCACGTGGCTGATCAAGTACAGATCACGTGACTGAGCATGCACTGATCACGTGGCTATCATGCACTGATCCCGTGACTGTGCATGCACTGATCACGTGGCTCATCATGCACTGATCACGTGTTTATCAGGCAGTGATCAGTGACTGACAGGCGCTGATCATGGGACTGTGCACCCACTGATCACGTGGCTGATCAGGAACTGACCACCTGACTGCGCATGCAGTGATCATGTGGCTGATCGTTCACTGATCACGTGTTTATCATACGGTGATCACGTGACTGAGAGGCGCTGATGACGTGACTGTGCACTCAGTGACCACGTGGCTGATCATGCACTGATATCGTGACTGAGCATGCACTGATCATGTGCCGGGAGCCGGTGAGGCATTCCACTTTGGACAAAGGTCATGAGGAAGGAGGCTCGGCATCTGCAAATGCGGAATCGAGCCTCAGGAGTCCACCCGGATATTCTCGAGCATCTCCCCCGCAAAAAAACCAGAATCTGCCTACTTTATTGCTTGGTGCTCTCACCTCTGATTACACTGGGGGTTTTCCCCACCACCATCCCGCTCTCTCTGTCAAAGAGTTAACTTACAGCTCCAATTCATAAAGTTCCTTGTCATTCTTCCCTTTAACTTTCAGCTGAGGTTCATGGATCGTGGAACCCACCACGCTTACTAATTATGCCTGGGCTGCTAAGACCCACTCGAGAAGGAGTCTAGGGTGAGGCGCCTTCCGCTATTCGAGAGGGCGCCTGAGGCCTACGTAAGTGGTGCAAAGTTCTTGTCTTGAAGTTTTATTGGTCTCCCGCGTAAACCAAGCTACTCAGTCTATTTTCTCCAACGAATTTTCCTACTGAGCTATCCTCATACTATTAGTCTTGATATCTCTGATTAGCATATAAATAGTCGCCTAGGCCATCTCTCCTTCGAATACCCTGGATCAGCTGGGGATGGTCCCCGGAAGGTGGCACCCGAACAGGGACTTCAGGAGGCAATACTCAAACAGCTGAGCAGACACGAACCACGAAATCAGCAGGCATTTAGCATGGAGCTCAGCAGTGAAGAATCATGCTGCTCAACTGGCAATAATCAAGCAGGTGACCAGGCAGGAATCACACAGCTCAGCTGGCAATTGTCAAGCAGATGAACCAACAGGAATCACGCAGCTCAGCTGGCAATTGTCATGCAGATGAGCCGGCAGGAATCACGCAGCTCAGCAGGCCCTGATCACGTGGCTGATTAAGTACAGATCACGTGACTGAGCATGCACTGATCCCGTGGCTATCATGGAATGATCAAGGGACTGCCCATGCACTGATGACCTGGCTGATCGGGCACTGATCACGTGGCTCATCATGCCCTGATCACGTGTTTATCAGGCAGTGATCAGTGACTGACAGGCGTTGATCATGGGACTGTGCACGCACTGATCACGTGGCTGATCAGAAACTGACCACCTGACTGCGCATGCAGGGATCACGTGGCTGATCGTTCACTGATCACGTGTTTATCGTACGGTGATCACGTGACCCAGAGGCGCTGATAACGTGAATGTGCAGTAAGTGATCACGTGGCTGATCATGCAGTGATATCGTGACTGAGCATGCACTGATCATGTGCCGGGAGCCGGTGAGGCATTCCACTCTGGACAAAGGTCCTCAGGAAGGAGGCTTGGCATCCGCAAATGCGGGATCGAGCCTCAGGAGTCCACCCGGATATTCTCGAGCATCTCCTCCCAAAAAAACCAGAATCTCCCTACTTTCTTGCTTTGTGCTCTCACCTCTCTTTTCACTGGGGGCTTTCCCCCTCCACCATCTCACTCTCTCTGTCAAAGTGTTGACTTAAAGCTCCAAATCATAAAGTTCCTTGTCATTCTTCCCTTTAATTTCCAGCTGAGTCTCCATCTGTAGCGCGGAACCCAGCAGGCTTTCTAACTATGCCTGGGCTGCTTAACCCTCTCGAGAAGGTGTCTAGGGTGAGGCACCTTCTGCTATTCGAGAGGGCACCTGCAGCCTGCGTAAGTGGTGCAAACTTCTTGTCTTGAAGTTTTATTGGTCTCCTGCGTAAACCAAGCTACTCAGTCTCTTTTCTCCTCCGAATTTTCCTACTGAGCTATCCTCATACTATTATTCTTGATATCTCTGATTAGCATATAAATAGTCGCCTAGGCAATCTCTCCTTCGAATACCCTGGATCAGCTGTGGCTAGTCCCCGGAAGGTGGCGCCCGAACAGGGACCTCAGGAGGCAATACTCAAAGAGCTGAGCAGACACGAACCACAAAATGAGCAGGCAATAAGCATGGAGCTCTGAAGTGACGAATCATGCTGCTCAAGTGGCAATAATCAAGCAGGTGACCAGGCAGGAATCACGCAGCTCAGCTGGCAATTGTCAAGCAGATGAGCCGACAGAAAACACTCAACTCGGCTGGCAATTGTCATGCAGATGAGCCGGCAGGAATCACCCAGCTCAGCAGGCCCTGATCACGTGACTCTGCAGGCACTGATCACGTGGCTGATCAAGTTCTTCTCACGTGACTGAGCATGCACTGATCACGTGGCTATCATGCACTGATCACTTGACTGCGCATGCACTGATGACGTGGCTGATCGGGCACTGATCACGAGGCTGATCATGCACTGATATCGTGACTGAGCATGCACCGATCATGTGCCGGGAGACGGTGAGGCATTCCACTTTGGACAAAGGTCATGAGGAAGGAGGTTCGGCATCCGCAAATGTGGGATCGAGCCTGAGAAGTCCACCCGGATATTCTCGAGCATCTCCCCTCCAAAAAAACCAG
Source organism: Bos taurus (assembly GCF_002263795.3). NCBI lineage: Eukaryota > Metazoa > Chordata > Mammalia > Artiodactyla > Bovidae > Bos > Bos taurus. Next base: position 21,703 of record NW_020190539.1, read on the forward strand.
AGTCTGCCTACTTTATTGCTTTGTGCTCTCACCTCTGATTTCACTGGGGGCTGTCCCCCACCACCATCTCGCTCTCTCAGTCAAAGAGTTAACTTACAGCTCCAATTCATAAAGTTCCTTGTCATTCTTCCCTTTAACTTCCAGCTGAGTCTCCATCTGGAGCTCGGAAGCCACCACGCTTACTAATTTATGCCTGGGCTGGTAAGACCCACTCGAGAAGGTGTCTAGGGTGAGGCACCTTTCAATATTCGAGAGGGCGCCTGCGGCCTACGTAAGTGGTGCAAACTTCTTTTCTTGAAGTTTTATTGGTCTCCCGCGTAAACCAAGCTACTCAGTCTCTTTTCTCCACCCAATTATCCTACTGAGCTATCCTCATACTATTATTCTTGATATCTCTGATTAGCATATAAATATTCCCCTACACCATCTCTCCTTTGAATACCCTGGATCAGCTGGGGCTGGTCCCCAGCAGGTGGCGCCCGAACAGGGACCTCAGGAGGCAATACTCAAAGAGCTGAGCAGACACGAACCACGTAATCAGCAGGCAATTACCATGGAGCTCAGCAGTGACGAATCATGCTGCTCAACTGGCAATAAACAAGCAGGTGACCAGGCAGGAATCCCGCAGCTCACCTGGCAATTGTCAAGCAGATGAGCTGACAGGAATCACGCAGCTCGGCTGACAATTGTCATGCAGATGAGCTGGCAGGAATCACGCAGCTCAGCAGGCCCTGATCACGTGACTCTGCAGGCACTGATCACGTGGCTGATCAAGTAGAGATCACGTGCCTGAGCATGCCCTGATCACTTGATATCATGCACTGATGACGTGGCTGATCCGGCACTGATCACGTGGCTCATCATGCACTGATCTCGTGTTTATCAGGCAGTGATCAGTGACTGACAGGGGCTGATCATGGGAATGTGCACCCACTGATCACGTGGCTGATCACGAACTGACCACCTGACTGCGGATGCAGTATTCATGGGGCTGATCGTTCACTGATCAGGTGTTTATCATACGGTGATCACGTGATTGAGAGGCGCTCATCACGTGACTGTTCAGTCAGTGATCACGTGCCTGATCATGCCCTGATATCGTGACTGAGCATGCACCGATCATGTGCCGGGAGCCGGTGAGGCATTCCACCTTGGACAAAGGTCATGAGGAAGGAGGTTCGGCATACGCAAATGCGGGATCGAGCCTCAGAAGTCCACCCGGATATTCTCGAGCATCTCCCCCCCAAAAAAACCAGAGTCTGCTTACTTTATAGCTTTGTGCTCTCACCTCTGATTTCACTGGGGGCTGTCCCACACAACCATCTTGCTCTCTCTGTCAAAGAGTTAACTTACAGCTCCAATTCACAAAGTTCCTTGTCATTCTTCCCTTTAACTTCCAGCTGAGTCTCCATCTGGAGCTCGGAACCCACCACGCTTACTAATTATGCCTGGGCTGCTAAGACCCAGTCGAGGTGTCTAGGGTGATGCACCTTTCGCTATTCGAGAGAGCGCCTGCGGCCTACGTAAGTGGTGCAAACTACTTTTCTTGAAGTTTTATTTGGTCTCCCGCGTAAACCAAGCTACTCAGTCTCTTTTCTCCACCCAATTTTCCTACTGAGCTATCCTCATACTATTATTCTTGATATCTCTGATTAGCATATAAATAGTCGCCTAGGCCATCTCTCCTTTGAATACCCTGGATCAGCTTGGGCTGGTCCCGGGAAGGTGGCGCCCGAACAGGGACCTCAGGAGGCAATACTCAAAGACTGAGCAGACACGAACCACGTAATGAGCAGGGAATTACCATGGAGCTCAGCAGTTACGAATCATGCTGCTCAACTGGCAATAATCAAGCAGGTGACCAGGCAGGAATCACGCAGCTCAGCTGGCAATTGTCAAGCAGATGAGCTGACAGGAAACACGCAGCTCAGCAGGCCCTGATCACGTGACTCTGCAGGCACTGATCACGTGGCTGATCAAGTACAGATCACCTGACTGAGCATGCCCTGATCACTTGGTATCATGCACTGATCACGTGACTGCGCATGCACTGATGACGTGGCTGATCCGGCACTGGTCACGTGGCTCATCATGCCCTGATCACGTGTTTATCAGGCAGGGATCAGTGACTGACAGGCGCTGATCATGGGACTTTGCACTCACTGATCACGTGGCCTATCAGGAACTGCCCACCTGACTGGGCATGCAGTGATCACGTGGCTGATTGTTCACTGATCACGTGTTTATCATACGGTGATCACGTGACTGAGAGGCGCTGATCACGTGACTGTGCAGTCAGTGATCACGTGGCTGATCATGCACTGATCATGTGCCGGGATCCGGTGAGGCATTCCACTCTGGACAAAGGTCCTCAGGAAGGAGGCTCGGCATCTGCAAATGCGAGATCGAGCCTCAGGAGTCCACCCGGATATTCTCGAGGATCTCCTCCCCCCAAAAACCAGAATCTCCCTACATTCTTGCTTTGTGCTCTCACCTGTTTTCACTGGTGGCTGTCCCCACCAAGAACTCTCTCTCTCTCTCAAAGTTAACTAAAGCTCCAAATCATAATGTTCCTTGTCATTCTTCCCTTTAATTTCCAGCTGAGTCTCCATCTGTAGCGCTAAACCCAGCATGCTTTCTAATTATGCCTGGGCTGCTTAACCCTCTCGAGAAGGTGTCTAGGGTGAGGCACATTCTGCTATTCGAGAGGGCGCCTGCAGCCTACGTAAGTGGTGCAAACTTCTTGTCTTGAAGTTTTATTGGTCTCCTGCGTAAACCAAGCTACTCAGTCTCTTTTCTCCAGCGAATTTTCCTACTGAGCTATCCTCATACTATTATTATTGATATCTCTGATTAGCATATAAATAGTCGCTTAGGCCATCTCTCCTTCGAATACTCTGGATCAGCTGGGGCTGGTCCCCGGCAGCTCAGCAGGCCCTCATCTCGTAACTCTGCAGGCAATGATCACGTGGCTGATCAAGTACAAATCACGTGACTGAGCATGCACTGATCAAGTGGCTATCATGCACTGATCACGTGACTGCCCATGAACTGATGACCTGGCTGATCGGGCACTGATCATGTGGCTCATCATGCACTGATCCCGGGTTTATCAGGCAGTGATCAGTGACTGACAGGCGCTGATCATGGACTGTGCACGCACTGATCACGTGGCTGATCAGGAACTGACCACCTGACAGCGCATGCAGTGATCACGTGGCTGAACGTTCACTGATCAGGTGTTTATCATACGGTGATCACGTGACTGAGAGGCACTGATCCCGTGACTATGCAGTCAGTGATTACGTGGCTGATCGGGCACTGATATCGTCACTGAGCACACCCTGATCAAGTGCCCGGAGACAGAGAGGCATTCCACTCTGGACAAACGTCTTGAGGAAAGAGCCTCGGCATCCACAAATGCAGGATCGAGCCTCAGGAGTCCACCCGGATATTCTCCAGCATCTCCCCCCCCAAAAAAACCAGAGTCTGCCGACTTTATTGCTTTGTGCTCTCACATCTGATTTCACTGGGGGCTGTCCCCCACCACCATCTCGCTCTGTCTGTCAAAGAGTTAACTTAGACCTCCAATTCATAAAGTTCCTTGTCATTCTTCCCTTTAACTTCTAGCTGTGTCTCCATCTGGATCGAGGAACCCACCACGCTTACTGATTATGCCTTGGCTGCTAAGACCCACTCCAGTAGGTGTCTAGGGTGAGGCACCTTCCGCTATTCGAGAGGGCGCCTGCGGCCTACGTAAGTGGTGCAAACTTCTTGCCTTGAAGTTCTATTGGTCCCCCGCGAAAACCAAGCTACTCAGTCTCGTTTCTCCACCGAATTTTCCTACTGAGCTATCCTCATACTATTATTCTTGATATCTCTGATTAGCATATAAATAGTCGCCTAGGCCATCTCTCCTTCGAATACCCTGGATTAGCTGGGGCTGGTCCCCGGCAGGTGGCGCCCGAACAGGGACTTCAGGAGGCAATACTGAAAGAGATGAGCAGACACGAACCACGCAATCAGCAGGCAAAGCATGGAGCTCAGCAGTGACGAATCATGCTGCTCAACTGGCAATAATGAAGCAGGTGACCAGGCAGGAATCACACAGCTCAGCTGGCAATTGTCCAGCAGATGAGCCGACAGGAGTCATGCAGCTCAGCTGGCAATTGACATGCAGATGAGCCGGCAGGAATCACGCAGCTCAGCAGGCCCTGATTACGAGACTCTGCAGGCACTGATCACGTGACTCTGCAGGCACTGATCACGTGGCTGATCAAGTACAGATCACGTGACTGAGCATGCACTGATCACGTGGCTATCATGCACTGATCCCGTGACTGTGCATGCACTGATCACGTGGCTCATCATGCACTGATCACGTGTTTATCAGGCAGTGATCAGTGACTGACAGGCGCTGATCATGGGACTGTGCACCCACTGATCACGTGGCTGATCAGGAACTGACCACCTGACTGCGCATGCAGTGATCATGTGGCTGATCGTTCACTGATCACGTGTTTATCATACGGTGATCACGTGACTGAGAGGCGCTGATGACGTGACTGTGCACTCAGTGACCACGTGGCTGATCATGCACTGATATCGTGACTGAGCATGCACTGATCATGTGCCGGGAGCCGGTGAGGCATTCCACTTTGGACAAAGGTCATGAGGAAGGAGGCTCGGCATCTGCAAATGCGGAATCGAGCCTCAGGAGTCCACCCGGATATTCTCGAGCATCTCCCCCGCAAAAAAACCAGAATCTGCCTACTTTATTGCTTGGTGCTCTCACCTCTGATTACACTGGGGGTTTTCCCCACCACCATCCCGCTCTCTCTGTCAAAGAGTTAACTTACAGCTCCAATTCATAAAGTTCCTTGTCATTCTTCCCTTTAACTTTCAGCTGAGGTTCATGGATCGTGGAACCCACCACGCTTACTAATTATGCCTGGGCTGCTAAGACCCACTCGAGAAGGAGTCTAGGGTGAGGCGCCTTCCGCTATTCGAGAGGGCGCCTGAGGCCTACGTAAGTGGTGCAAAGTTCTTGTCTTGAAGTTTTATTGGTCTCCCGCGTAAACCAAGCTACTCAGTCTATTTTCTCCAACGAATTTTCCTACTGAGCTATCCTCATACTATTAGTCTTGATATCTCTGATTAGCATATAAATAGTCGCCTAGGCCATCTCTCCTTCGAATACCCTGGATCAGCTGGGGATGGTCCCCGGAAGGTGGCACCCGAACAGGGACTTCAGGAGGCAATACTCAAACAGCTGAGCAGACACGAACCACGAAATCAGCAGGCATTTAGCATGGAGCTCAGCAGTGAAGAATCATGCTGCTCAACTGGCAATAATCAAGCAGGTGACCAGGCAGGAATCACACAGCTCAGCTGGCAATTGTCAAGCAGATGAACCAACAGGAATCACGCAGCTCAGCTGGCAATTGTCATGCAGATGAGCCGGCAGGAATCACGCAGCTCAGCAGGCCCTGATCACGTGGCTGATTAAGTACAGATCACGTGACTGAGCATGCACTGATCCCGTGGCTATCATGGAATGATCAAGGGACTGCCCATGCACTGATGACCTGGCTGATCGGGCACTGATCACGTGGCTCATCATGCCCTGATCACGTGTTTATCAGGCAGTGATCAGTGACTGACAGGCGTTGATCATGGGACTGTGCACGCACTGATCACGTGGCTGATCAGAAACTGACCACCTGACTGCGCATGCAGGGATCACGTGGCTGATCGTTCACTGATCACGTGTTTATCGTATGGTGATCACGTGACCCAGAGGCGCTGATAACGTGAATGTGCAGTAAGTGATCATGTGGCTGATCATGCAGTGATATCGTGACTGAGCATGCACTGATCATGTGCCGGGAGCCGGTGAGGCATTCCACTCTGGACAAAGGTCCTCAGGAAGGAGGCTTGGCATCCGCAAATGCGGGATCGAGCCTCAGGAGTCCACCCGGATATTCTCGAGCATCTCCTCCCAAAAAAACCAGAATCTCCCTACTTTCTTGCTTTGTGCTCTCACCTCTCTTTTCACTGGGGGCTTTCCCCCTCCACCATCTCACTCTCTCTGTCAAAGTGTTGACTTAAAGCTCCAAATCATAAAGTTCCTTGTCATTCTTCCCTTTAATTTCCAGCTGAGTCTCCATCTGTAGCGCGGAACCCAGCAGGCTTTCTAACTATGCCTGGGCTGCTTAACCCTCTCGAGAAGGTGTCTAGGGTGAGGCACCTTCTGCTATTCGAGAGGGCACCTGCAGCCTGCGTAAGTGGTGCAAACTTCTTGTCTTGAAGTTTTATTGGTCTCCTGCGTAAACCAAGCTACTCAGTCTCTTTTCTCCTCCGAATTTTCCTACTGAGCTATCCTCATACTATTATTCTTGATATCTCTGATTAGCATATAAATAGTCGCCTAGGCAATCTCTCCTTCGAATACCCTGGATCAGCTGTGGCTAGTCCCCGGAAGGTGGCGCCCGAACAGGGACCTCAGGAGGCAATACTCAAAGAGCTGAGCAGACACGAACCACAAAATGAGCAGGCAATAAGCATGGAGCTCTGAAGTGACGAATCATGCTGCTCAAGTGGCAATAATCAAGCAGGTGACCAGGCAGGAATCACGCAGCTCAGCTGGCAATTGTCAAGCAGATGAGCCGACAGAAAACACTCAACTCGGCTGGCAATTGTCATGCAGATGAGCCGGCAGGAATCACCCAGCTCAGCAGGCCCTGATCACGTGACTCTGCAGGCACTGATCACGTGGCTGATCAAGTTCTTCTCACGTGACTGAGCATGCACTGATCACGTGGCTATCATGCACTGATCACTTGACTGCGCATGCACTGATGACGTGGCTGATCGGGCACTGATCACGAGGCTGATCATGCACTGATATCGTGACTGAGCATGCACCGATCATGTGCCGGGAGACGGTGAGGCATTCCACTTTGGACAAAGGTCATGAGGAAGGAGGTTCGGCATCCGCAAATGTGGGATCGAGCCTGAGAAGTCCACCCGGATATTCTCGAGCATCTCCCCTCCAAAAAAACCAGAGTCTGCCTACTTTATTGCTTTGTGCTCTCACCTCTGATTTCACTGGGGGCTGTCCCCCACCACCATCTCGCTCTCTCAGTCAAAGAGTTAACTTACAGCTCCAATTCATAAAGTTCCTTGTCATTCTTCCCTTTAACTTCCAGCTGAGTCTCCATCTGGAGCTCGGAAGCCACCACGCTTACTAATTTATGCCTGGGCTGGTAAGACCCACTCGAGAAGGTGTCTAGGGTGAGGCACCTTTCAATATTCGAGAGGGCGCCTGCGGCCTACGTAAGTGGTGCAAACTTCTTTTCTTGAAGTTTTATTGGTCTCCCGCGTAAACCAAGCTACTCAGTCTCTTTTCTCCACCCAATTATCCTACTGAGCTATCCTCATACTATTATTCTTGATATCTCTGATTAGCATATAAATATTCCCCTACACCATCTCTCCTTTGAATACCCTGGATCAGCTGGGGCTGGTCCCCAGCAGGTGGCGCCCGAACAGGGACCTCAGGAGGCAATACTCAAAGAGCTGAGCAGACACGAACCACGTAATCAGCAGGCAATTACCATGGAGCTCAGCAGTGACGAATCATGCTGCTCAACTGGCAATAAACAAGCAGGTGACCAGGCAGGAATCCCGCAGCTCACCTGGCAATTGTCAAGCAGATGAGCTGACAGGAATCACGCAGCTCGGCTGACAATTGTCATGCAGATGAGCTGGCAGGAATCACGCAGCTCAGCAGGCCCTGATCACGTGACTCTGCAGGCACTGATCACGTGGCTGATCAAGTACAGATCACCTGACTGAGCATGCCCTGATCACTTGGTATCATGCACTGATCACGTGACTGCGCATGCACTGATGACGTGGCTGATCCGGCACTGGTCACGTGGCTCATCATGCCCTGATCACGTGTTTATCAGGCAGGGATCAGTGACTGACAGGCGCTGATCATGGGACTTTGCACTCACTGATCACGTGGCCTATCAGGAACTGCCCACCTGACTGGGCATGCAGTGATCACGTGGCTGATTGTTCACTGATCACGTGTTTATCATACGGTGATCACGTGACTGAGAGGCGCTGATCACGTGACTGTGCAGTCAGTGATCACGTGGCTGATCATGCACTGATCATGTGCCGGGATCCGGTGAGGCATTCCACTCTGGACAAAGGTCCTCAGGAAGGAGGCTCGGCATCTGCAAATGCGAGATCGAGCCTCAGGAGTCCACCCGGATATTCTCGAGGATCTCCTCCCCCCAAAAACCAGAATCTCCCTACATTCTTGCTTTGTGCTCTCACCTGTTTTCACTGGTGGCTGTCCCCACCAAGAACTCTCTCTCTCTCTCAAAGTTAACTAAAGCTCCAAATCATAATGTTCCTTGTCATTCTTCCCTTTAATTTCCAGCTGAGTCTCCATCTGTAGCGCTAAACCCAGCATGCTTTCTAATTATGCCTGGGCTGCTTAACCCTCTCGAGAAGGTGTCTAGGGTGAGGCACATTCTGCTATTCGAGAGGGCGCCTGCAGCCTACGTAAGTGGTGCAAACTTCTTGTCTTGAAGTTTTATTGGTCTCCTGCGTAAACCAAGCTACTCAGTCTCTTTTCTCCAGCGAATTTTCCTACTGAGCTATCCTCATACTATTATTATTGATATCTCTGATTAGCATATAAATAGTCGCTTAGGCCATCTCTCCTTCGAATACTCTGGATCAGCTGGGGCTGGTCCCCGGCAGCTCAGCAGGCCCTCATCTCGTAACTCTGCAGGCAATGATCACGTGGCTGATCAAGTACAAATCACGTGACTGAGCATGCACTGATCAAGTGGCTATCATGCACTGATCACGTGACTGCCCATGAACTGATGACCTGGCTGATCGGGCACTGATCATGTGGCTCATCATGCACTGATCCCGGGTTTATCAGGCAGTGATCAGTGACTGACAGGCGCTGATCATGGACTGTGCACGCACTGATCACGTGGCTGATCAGGAACTGACCACCTGACAGCGCATGCAGTGATCACGTGGCTGAACGTTCACTGATCAGGTGTTTATCATACGGTGATCACGTGACTGAGAGGCACTGATCCCGTGACTATGCAGTCAGTGATTACGTGGCTGATCGGGCACTGATATCGTCACTGAGCACACCCTGATCAAGTGCCCGGAGACAGAGAGGCATTCCACTCTGGACAAACGTCTTGAGGAAAGAGCCTCGGCATCCACAAATGCAGGATCGAGCCTCAGGAGTCCACCCGGATATTCTCCAGCATCTCCCCCCCCAAAAAAACCAGAGTCTGCCGACTTTATTGCTTTGTGCTCTCACATCTGATTTCACTGGGGGCTGTCCCCCACCACCATCTCGCTCTGTCTGTCAAAGAGTTAACTTAGACCTCCAATTCATAAAGTTCCTTGTCATTCTTCCCTTTAACTTCTAGCTGTGTCTCCATCTGGATCGAGGAACCCACCACGCTTACTGATTATGCCTTGGCTGCTAAGACCCACTCCAGTAGGTGTCTAGGGTGAGGCACCTTCCGCTATTCGAGAGGGCGCCTGCGGCCTACGTAAGTGGTGCAAACTTCTTGCCTTGAAGTTCTATTGGTCCCCCGCGAAAACCAAGCTACTCAGTCTCGTTTCTCCACCGAATTTTCCTACTGAGCTATCCTCATACTATTATTCTTGATATCTCTGATTAGCATATAAATAGTCGCCTAGGCCATCTCTCCTTCGAATACCCTGGATTAGCTGGGGCTGGTCCCCGGCAGGTGGCGCCCGAACAGGGACTTCAGGAGGCAATACTGAAAGAGATGAGCAGACACGAACCACGCAATCAGCAGGCAAAGCATGGAGCTCAGCAGTGACGAATCATGCTGCTCAACTGGCAATAATGAAGCAGGTGACCAGGCAGGAATCACACAGCTCAGCTGGCAATTGTCCAGCAGATGAGCCGACAGGAGTCATGCAGCTCAGCTGGCAATTGACATGCAGATGAGCCGGCAGGAATCACGCAGCTCAGCAGGCCCTGATTACGAGACTCTGCAGGCACTGATCACGTGACTCTGCAGGCACTGATCACGTGGCTGATCAAGTACAGATCACGTGACTGAGCATGCACTGATCACGTGGCTATCATGCACTGATCCCGTGACTGTGCATGCACTGATCACGTGGCTCATCATGCACTGATCACGTGTTTATCAGGCAGTGATCAGTGACTGACAGGCGCTGATCATGGGACTGTGCACCCACTGATCACGTGGCTGATCAGGAACTGACCACCTGACTGCGCATGCAGTGATCATGTGGCTGATCGTTCACTGATCACGTGTTTATCATACGGTGATCACGTGACTGAGAGGCGCTGATGACGTGACTGTGCACTCAGTGACCACGTGGCTGATCATGCACTGATATCGTGACTGAGCATGCACTGATCATGTGCCGGGAGCCGGTGAGGCATTCCACTTTGGACAAAGGTCATGAGGAAGGAGGCTCGGCATCTGCAAATGCGGAATCGAGCCTCAGGAGTCCACCCGGATATTCTCGAGCATCTCCCCCGCAAAAAAACCAGAATCTGCCTACTTTATTGCTTGGTGCTCTCACCTCTGATTACACTGGGGGTTTTCCCCACCACCATCCCGCTCTCTCTGTCAAAGAGTTAACTTACAGCTCCAATTCATAAAGTTCCTTGTCATTCTTCCCTTTAACTTTCAGCTGAGGTTCATGGATCGTGGAACCCACCACGCTTACTAATTATGCCTGGGCTGCTAAGACCCACTCGAGAAGGAGTCTAGGGTGAGGCGCCTTCCGCTATTCGAGAGGGCGCCTGAGGCCTACGTAAGTGGTGCAAAGTTCTTGTCTTGAAGTTTTATTGGTCTCCCGCGTAAACCAAGCTACTCAGTCTATTTTGTCCACCGAATTTTCGTACTGAGCTATCCTCATACTATTATTCTTGATATCTCTGATTAGCATATAAATAGTCGCCTAGGCCATCTCTCCTTCGAATACCCTGGATCAGCTGGGGATGGTCCCCGGAAGGTGGCACCCGAACAGGGACTTCAGGAGGCAATACTCAAACAGCTGAGCAGACACGAACCACGAAATCAGCAGGCATTTAGCATGGAGCTCAGCAGTGACGAATCATGCTGCTCAACTGGCAATAATCAAGCAGGTGACCAGGCAGGAATCCCGCAGCTCAGCTGGCAATTGTCAAGCAGATGAGCCGACAGAAAACACACAGCTCGGCTGGCAATTGTCATGCAGATGAGCCGGCAGGAATCACGCAGCTCAGCAGGCCCTGATCACCTGAGTCTGCAGGCACTGATCACGTGGCTATCATGCACTGATCACGTGACTGCGCATGCACTGATGACGTGGCTGATCGGGCACTGATCCCGAGGCTGATCATGCACTGATATTGTGACTGAGCATGCACTGATCATGTGCCGGGAGACGGTGAGGCATTCCACTTTGGACAAAGGTCATGAGGAAGGAGGTTCGGCATACGCAAATGTGGGATCGAGCCTCAGAAGTCCACCCGGATATTCTCGAGCATCTCCCCTCCAAAAAAACCAGAGTCTGCCTACTTTATTGCTTTGTGCTCTCACCTCTGATTTCACTGGGGGCTGTCCCCCACCACCATCTCGCTCTCTCTGTCAAAGAGTTAACTTACAGCTCCAATTCATAAAGTTCCTTGTCATTCTTCCCTTTAACTTCCAGCTGAGTCTCCATCTGGAGCTCGGAACCCACCATGCTTACTAATTTATGCCTGGGCTGCTAAGACCCACTCGAGAAGGTGTCTAGGGTGAGGCACCTTTCAATATTCGAGAGGGCGCCTGCGGCCTACGTAAGTGGTGCAAACTTCTTTTCTCGAAGTTTTATTGGTCTCCCGCGTAAACCAAGCTACGCAGTCTCTTTTGTCCACCCAAGTTTCCTACTGAGCTATCCTCATACTATTATTCTTGATATCTCTGATTATCATATAAATATTCGCCTAGGCCATCTCTCCTTTGAATACCCTGGATCAGCTGGGGCTGGTCCCCAGCAGGAGGCGCCCGAACAGGGACCTCAGGAGGCAATACTCAAAGAGCTGAGCAGACCCGAACCACGTAATCAGCAGGCAATTACCATGGAACTCAGCATTGACGAATCATGCTGCTCAACTGGCAATAAACAAGCAGGTGACCAGGCAGGAATCCCGAAGCTCAGCTGGCAATTGTCAAGCAGATGAGCTGACAGGAATCACGCAGCTCGGCTGGCAATTGTCATGAAGCTGAGCCGGCAGGAATCACGCAGCTCAGCAGGCCCTGATCACGTGACTCTGCAGGCACTGATCACGTGGCGGATCAAGTACAGGTCACGTGACTGACCATGCCCTGATCACTTGGTATCATGCACTGATGACGTGGCTTATTCGGCACTGATCACGTGGCTCATCGTGCACTGATCCCGTGTTTATCAGGCAGTGATCAGTGACTGACAGGCGCTGATCATGGGAATGTGCACGCACTGATCACGTGGCTGATCAGGAACTGACCACGTGACTGCGGATGCAATATTCACGGGGCTGATAGTTAACTGATCAGGTGTTTATCATACGGTGATCACGTAACTAGGAGGCGCTGATCACGTGACTGTTCAGTCAGTGTTCACGTGCCTGATCATGCCCTGATATCGTGAATGAGCATGCACCGATCATGTGCCGGGAGCCGGTGAGGCATTCCACTTTGGACAAAGTTCATGAGGAAGGAGGCTCGGCATTCGCAAATGCGGGATCGAGCCTCAGGAGTCCACCCGGATATTCTCGAGCATCTCCCCCCAAAAAAAACCAGGGTCTGCCTACTTTATTGCTTTGTGCTCTCACCTCTGATTTCACTGGGGGCTGTCCCACACAACCATCTCGCTCTCTCTGTCAAAGAGTTAACTTACAGCTCCAATTCATAAAGTTCCTTGTCATTCTTCCCTTTAACTTCCAGCTGAGTCTCCATCTGGAGCTCGGAACCCACCACGCTTACTAATTATGCCTGGGCTGCTAAGACCCAGTCGAGAAGGTCTCTAGGGTGAGGCACCATCCGCTATTCGAGAGGGCGCCTGCGGCCTACGTAATTGGTGCAAACTTCTTGTCTTGAAGTTTTATTGGTCTCCTGCGTAAACCAAGCGACTCAGTCTCTTTTCTCCACCGAATTTTCCTACTGAGCTATCCTCATACTATTATTCTTGATATCTCTGATTAGCATATAAATATTCGCCTAGGCCATCTCTCCTTTGAATACCCTGGATCAGCTGGGGCTTGTCCCCGGCAGGTGGCACCCAAACAGGGACCTCAGGAGGCAATACTCAAAGAGATGAGCAGACACCAACCACGTAATCAGCAGGCAATTACCATGGAGCTCAGCAGTGACGAATCATGCTGCTCAACTGGCAAAAATCAAGCAGGTGACCAGGCAGGAATCACGCAGCTCAGCTGGCAATTGTCAAGCAGATGAGCCGAAAGAAATCACGCAGCTCGGCTGGCAATTGTCATGCAGATGAGCTGGCAGGAATCACGCAGCTCAGCAGGCCCTGATCACGTGAGTCTGCAGGCACTGATCACGTGACTGCGCATGCACTGATGACGTGGCTGATCGGGCACTGATCACGAGGCTGATCATGCACTGATATTGTGACTGAGCATGCACTGATCATGTGCCGGGAGACGGTGAGGCATTCCACTTTGGGCAAAGGTCATGAGGAAGGAGGTTCGGGATACGCAAATGTGGGATCGAGCCTCAGAAGTCCACCCGGATATTCTCGAGCATCTCCCCTCCAAAAAAACCAGAGTCTGCCTACTTTATTGCTTTGTGCTCTCACCTCTGATTTCACTGGGGGCTGTCCCCCACCACCATCTCGCTTTCTCTGTCAAAGAGTTAACTTACAGCTCCAATTCATAAAGTTCCTTGTCATTCTTCCCTTTAACTTCCAGCTGAGTCTCCATCTGGAGCTCGGAACCCACCACGCTTACTAATTATGCCTGGGCTGCTAAGACCCAGTCGAGAAGGTGTCTAGGGTGAGGCACCTTCCGCTATTCGAGAGGGCGCCTGTGGCCTACGTAAGTGGTGCAAACTTCTTGTCTTGAAGTTCTATTGGTCTCCCGCGTAAACCAAGCTACTCAGTCTCTTTTCTCCACCCAATTTTCCTACTGAGCTATCCTCATACTATTATTCTTGATATCTCTGATTAGCATATAAATATTCGCCTAGGCCATCTCTCCTTTGAATACCCTGGATCAGCTGGGGCTGGTCCCCAGCAGGTGGCGCCCGAACAGGGACCTCAGGAGGCAATACTCAAAGAGCTGAGCAGGCACGAACCACGTAATCAGCAGGCAATTACCAAAAAGCTCAGCAGTGACGAATCATGCTGCTCAACTGGCAAGAAACAAGCAGGTGGCCTGGCAGGAATCCCGAAGCTCAGCTGGCAATTGTCAAGCAGATGAGCCGCCAGGAATCACGCACCTCGGCTGGCAATTGTCATGAAGCTGAGCCGGCAGGAATCACGCAGCTCAGCAGGCCCTGATCACGTGACTCTGCAGGCACTGATCACGTGGCTGATCAAGTACAGATCACGTGACTGACCATGCCCTGATCACTTGGTATCATGCACTGATGACGTGGCTGATCCGGCACTGATCACGTGGCTCATCGTGCACTGATCCCGTGTTTATCAGGCAGTGATCATTGACTGACAGGCGCTGATCATGGGAATGTGCACGCACTGATCACGTGGCTGATCAGGAACTGACCACCTGACTGCGGATGCAGTATTCACCGGGCTGATCGTTCACTGATCAAGTGTTTATCATACGGTGATCACGTGACTCTGCAGGCCCTGATCACGTGGCTGATCAAGTACAGATCACGTGACTGAGCATTCCCTGATCACTTGGTATAATGCATTGATCACGTGACTGCGCATGCACTGATGACGTGGCTGATCGGGCACAGATCATGTGGCTCATCATGCCCTGATCACGTGTTTATCAGGCAGTGATAGTGACTGACAGGCGCTGATCATGGGACTGTGCACGCACTGATCACGTGGCTGATCAGGAACTGACCACCTGACTGCGCCTGCAGGGATCACGTGGCCGAACGTTCACTGATCACATGTTTATCATACGGTGATCACGTGACTGAGAGGCGCTGATCACGTGACTGTGCAGTCAGTGATCACGTGGCTGATCATGCACTGATATCGTGACTGAGCATGCACTGATCATGTGCCGGGAGCCGGTGAGGCATTCCACTCTGGACAAAGTCCTCAGGAAGGAGGCTCGGCATCCGCAAATGCGGGATCGAGCCTCAGGAGTTCACCCGGATATTCTCGAGCATCTCCTCCCCAAAAAAACCAGAATCTCCATACTTTCTGGCTTTGTGATCTCACCTCTGATTTCACTGGGGGCTGTCCCCCACCACCATCTCGCTCTCTCTGTCAAAGTGTTAACTTACAGCTCCAATTCATACGTTCCTTGGCATTCTTCCCTTTAATTTTCAGCTGAGTCTCCATCTGTAGCGCTGAACCCAGCATGCTTTCTAATTATGCCTGGGCTGCTTAACCCTCTCGAGAAGGTGTCTAGGGTGAGGCACCTTCTGCTATTCGAGAGGGCGACTGCAGCCTACGTAAGTGGTGCAAACTTCTTGTCTTGAAGTTTTATTGGTCTCCTGCGTAAACCAAGCTACTCAGTCTCTTTTCTCCACCGAATTTTCGTACTGAGCTATCCTCATACTATTATTCTTGATATCTCTGATTAGCATATAAATAGTCGCCTAGGCCATCTCTCCTTCGAATACCCTGGATCAGCTGGGGCTGGTCCCCGGCAGGTGGCGCCCGAACAGGGACCTCAGGAGGCAATACTCAAAGAGCTGAGCAGACACGAACCACGCAATCAACAGGCAATAAGCATGGAGCTCTGAAGTGACGAATCATGCTGCTCAAGTGGCAATGATGAAGCAGGTGACCAGGCAGGAATCCCGCAGCTCAGCTGGCAATTGTCAAGCAGATGAGCCGGCAGGAATCACGCAGCTCAGCAGGCCCTGATCCCGTGAGTCTGCCGGCACTGATCACGTGGCTATCATGCACTGATCACGTGACTGCGCATGCACTGATCATGTGCCGGGAGACGGTGAGGCATTCCGCTTTGGACAAAGGTCATGAGGAAGGAGGTTCGGGATACGCAAATGTGGGATCGAGCCTCAGAAGTCCACCCGGATATTCTCGAGCATCTCCCCTCCAAAAAACCCAGAGTCTGCCTACTTTATTGCTTTGTGCTCTCACCTCTGATTTCACTGGGGGCTGTCCCCCACCACCATCTCGCTCTCTCTGTCAAAGAGTTAACTTACAGCTCCAATTCATAAAGTTCCTTGTCATTCTTCCCTTTAACTTCCAGCTGAGTCTCCATCTGGAGCTCGGAACCCACCACGCTTACTAATTATGCCTGGGCTGCTAAGACCCAGTCGAGAAGGTGTCTAGGGTGAGGCACCTTCCGCTATTCGAGAGGGCGCCTGCGGCCTACGTAAGTGGTGCAAACTTCTTGTCTTGAAGTTCTATTGGTCTCCCGCCTAAACCAAGCTACTCAGTCTCTTTTCTCCACCGAATTTTCCTACTGAGCTATCCTCATACTATTATTCTTGATATCTCTGATTAGCATATAAATATTCGCCTAGGCCATCTCTCCTTTGAATACCCTGGATCAGCTGGGGCTGGTCCCCAGCAGTTGGCGCCCGAACAGGGACCTCAGGAGGCAATAATCAAAGAGCTGAGCAGGCACGAACCACGTAATCAGCAGGCAATTACCATGGAGCTCAGCAGTGACGAATCATGCTGCTCAACTGGCAATAAACAAGCAGGTGGCCTGGCAGGAATCCCGAAGCTCAGCTGGCAATTGTCAAGCAGATGAGCCGACAGGAATCACGCACCTCGGCTGGCAATTGTCATGAAGCTGAGCCGGCAGGAATCACGCAGCTCAGCAGGCCCTGATCACGTGACTCTGCAGGCACTGATCACGTGGCTGATCAAGTACAGATCACGTGACTGACCATGCCCTGATCACTTGGTATCATGCACTGATGACGTGGCTGATCCGGCACTGATCACGTGGCTCATCGTGCACTGATCCGGTGTTTATCAGGCAGTGATCATTGACTGACAGGCGCTGATCATGGGAATGTGCACGCACTGATCACGTGGCTGATCAGGAACTGACCACCTGACTGCGGATGCAGTATTCACCGGGCTGATCGTTCACTGATCAAGTGTTTATCATACGGTGATCACGTGACTCTGCAGGCCCTGATCACGTGGCTGATCAAGTACAGATCACGTGACTGAGCATTCCCTGATCACTTGGTATAATGCACTGATCACGTGACTGCGCATGCACTGATGACGTGGCTGATCGGGTACAGATCATGTGGCTCATCATGCCCTGATCACGTGTTTATCAGGCAGTGATAGTGACTGACAGGCGCTGATCATGGGACTGTGCACGCACTGATCACGTGGCTGATCAGGAACTGACCACCTGACTGCGCCTGCAGGGATCACGTGGCTGATCGTTCACTGATCACATGTTTATCATACGGTGATCACGTGACTGAGAGGCGCTGATCACGTGACTGTGCAGTCAGTGATCACGTGGCTGATCATGCACTGATATCGTGACTGAGTATGCACTGATCATGTGCCGGGAGCCGGTGAGGCATTCCACTCTGGACAAAGTCCTCAGGAAGGAGGCTCGGCATCCGCAAATGCGGGATCGAGCCTCAGGAGTTCACCCGGATATTCTCGAGCATCTCCTCCCCAAAAAAACCAGAATCTCCATACTTTCTGGCTTTGTGATCTCACCTCTGATTTCACTGGGGGCTGTCCCCCACCACCATCTCGCTCTCTCTGTCAAAGTGTTAACTTACAGCTCCAATTCATACGTTCCTTGGCATTCTTCCCTTTAATTTTCAGCTGAGTCTCCATCTGTAGCGCTGAACCCAGCATGCTTTCTAATTATGCCTGGGCTGCTTAACCCTCTCGAGAAGGTGTCTAGGGTGAGGCACCTTCTGCTATTCGAGAGGGCGACTGCAGCCTACGTAAGTGGTGCAAACTTCTTGTCTTGAAGTTTTATTGGTCTCCTGCGTAAACCAAGCTACTCAGTCTCTTTTCTCCACCGAATTTTCGTACTGAGCTATCCTCATACTATTATTCTTGATATCTCTGATTAGCATATAAATAGTCGCCTAGGCCATCTCTCCTTCGAATACCCTGGATCAGCTGTGGCTAGTCCCCGGCAGGTGGCGCCCGAACAGGGACCTCAGGAGGCAATACACAAAGAGCTGAGCAGACACGAACCACAAAATGAGCAGGCAATAAGCATGGAGCTCTGAAGTGACGAATCATGCTGCTCAAGTGGCAATAATCAAGCAGGTGACCAGGCAGGAATCGCGCAGCTCAGCTGGCAATTGTCAAGCAGATGAGCCGACAGAAAACTCAAAACTCGGCTGGCAATTGTCATGCAGATGAGCCAGCAGGAATCACGCCGCTCAGCAGGCCCTGATCACGTGACTCTGCAGGCACTGATCACGTGGCTGATCAAGTTCTGCTCACGTGACTGAGCATGCACTGATCACGTGGCTATCATGCACTGATCACGTGACTGCGCATGCACTGATGACGTGGCTGATCGGGCACTGATCACGAGGCTGATCATGCACTCATATCGTGACTGAGCATGCACCGATCATGTGCCGGGAGACGGTGAGGCATTCCACTTTGGACAAAGGTAATGAGGAAGGAGGTTCGGCATCCGCAAATGTGGGATCGAGCCTGAGAAGTCCACCCGGATATTCTCGAGCATCTCCCCTCCAAAAATCCAGAGTCTGCCTACTTTATTGCTTTGTGCTCTCACCTCTGATTTCACTGGGGGCTGTCCCCCAACAACATCTCGCTCTCACTGTCAAGGAGTTCACTTACAGCTCCAATTCATAAAGTTCCTTGTCATTCTTCCCTTTAACTTCCAGCTGAGTCTCCATCTGTAGCGCGGAACCCAGCATGCTTCCTAATTATGCCTGGACTGCTTAACCCTCTCGAGTAGGTGTCTAGGGTGAGGCACATTCTGCTATTCGAGAGGGCGCCTGCAGCCTACGTAAGTGGTGCAAACTTCTTGTCTTGAAGTTTTATTGCTCTCCCGCGAAAACCAAGCTACTCAGTCTCTTTTCTCCACCGAATTTTCCTACTGAGCTATCCTCATACTATTATTCTTGATATCTCTGATTAGCATATATATAGTCGCCTAGGGCGTCTCTCCTTCGGATACCCTGGATCAGCCGGGTCTGGTCCCCAGCAGGTGGCGCCCGAACAGGGACCTCAGGAGGCAATACTCAAAGAGCTGAGCAGACACGAAACACGCCATCAGCAGGCAATAAGCATGGAGCTCTGAAGTGACGAATCATGCTGCTCAACTGGCAATAATCAAGCAGGTGACCAGGCAGGAATCCCGCAGCTCAGCTGGCAATTGTCAAGCAGATGAGCCGACAGGAATCACGCAGCTCAACTGGCAATTTTCATGCAGATGAGCCGGCACGAATCACGCATCTCAGCAGGCCCTGATCACGTGACTCTGCAGGCACTGATCACGTGGCTGATCAAGTACAGATCACGTGACTGAGCATGCACTGTCACGTGACTGCATGCACTGATGAGGTGGCTGATCGGGCACTGATCACGTGGCTCATCATGCACTGATCCCGGGTTTATCAGGCAGTGATCAGTGACTGACAGGCGCTGATCATGGGAATGTGCACGCACTGATAACGTGGCTGATCAGGAACTGACCACCTGACTGAGCATGCAGTGATCACGTGGCTGATCGTTCACTCATCACGTGTTTATCATACCGTGATCACGTGACTGAGGGGCGCTGATCACGTGACTGTGCAGTCAGTGATCACGTGGCTGATCATGCACTGATATCGTGACTGAGCACGCACTGATCATGTGCCGGGCGCCGGTGAGGCATTCCACTCTGGACAAAGGTCCTCAGGAAGGAGGCTCGGCATACGCAAATGTGGGATCGAGCCTCAGGAGTCCACCCGGATATTCTCGAGCATCTCGCCCCCAAAAAAACCAGAGTCTGCCTACTTTATTGCTTTGTTCTCTTACCTCTGATTTCACTGGGGGCTGTCCCCCACCACCATCTCGCTTTCTCTGTCAAAGAGTTAACTTACAGCTCCAATTCATAAAGTTCCTTGTCATTCTTCCCTTTAACTTCCAGCTGTGTCTCCATCTGGAGCGCGGAACCCACCACGCTTACTAATTATGCCTGGGCTGCTAAGACCCAGTCGAGAAGGTGTCTATGGTGAGGCACCTTCCGCTATTGGAGAGGGCGCCTGTGGCCTAGGTAAGTGGTGCAAACTTCTTGTCTTGAAGTTTTATTGGTCTCCCGCGTAAACCAAGCTACTCATTGTCTTTTCTCCATCGAATTTTCCTACTGAGCTATCCTCATATTATTATTCTTGATTTCTCTGATTAGCATATAAATAGTCGCCTAGGCCATCTCTCCTTCGAATACCCTGGATCAGCCGGGGCTGGTCCCCGGCAGGTGGCGCCCGAACAGGGACCTCAGGAGGCAATACTCAAAGAGCTAAGCAGACACGAACCACGCAATCAGCAGGCAATTAGCATGGAGCTCCTCAGTGACAAATCATGCTGCTCAACTGGATATAATCAAGCAGGTGACCAGGCAGGAATCCCGCAGTTCAGCTGGCAATTGTCAAGCAGATGACCCGACAGGAATCACGCAGGTCAGCTCGCAATTGTCATGCAGATGAGCCGGCAGGAATCACGCAGCTCAGCAGGCCCTGATCACGTGACTCTGCAGGCACTGATCACGTGGCTGATCAAGTACAGATCTCGTAACTGAGCATGCACTGTTTACGTGGCTATCATGCACTGATAACGTGACTGCCCATGCACTGATGACGTGGCTGATTGGGCACTGATCACGTGGCTCATCATGCACTGATCACCTATTTGTCAGGCAGGGATCAGTGACTGACAGGCGCTGATCAAGGGACTGTGCACGCAGTGATCACGGGGCTGATCAGGAACTGACCACCTGACTGCAGATGCAGTGATCACGTGATTGATCGTTCACTGATCACGGGTTTATCATACGGTGATCACGTGACTGAGAGGCGCTGACAACGTGACTGTGCATTCAGTGATCACTTGGCTGATCACGCACTGATTTCGTGACTGAGCATGCACTGATCATGTGCCGGGAGCCGGTGAGGCATTCCACTCTGGACAAAGGTCCTCAGGAAGGAGGCTCGGCATCCGCAAATGCGGGATCGAGCCTCAGGAGTCCACCCGGATATTCTCGAGCATCTCCTCCACAAAAAAACCAGAGTCTCCCTACTTTCTTGCTTTGTGCTCTCACCTCTGGTTTCACTGGGGGCTGTCCCCCACCACCATCTCGCTCTCTCTGTCAAAGTGTTAATTTAAAGCTCCAAATCATAAAGATCCTTGTCATTCTTCCCTTTAATTTCCAGCTGAGTCTCCATCTGTAGCGCTGAACCCAGCATGCTTTCTAATTATGCCTGGGCTGCTAAGACACAGTTGAGAAGGTGTCTAGGGTGAGGCATCTTCCGCTATTCGAGAGGGCGCCTGCGGCCTACGTAAGTGGTGCAAACTTCTTGTCTTGAAGTTTTATTGGTCTCCTGCGTAAACCAAGCTACTCAGTCTCTTTTCTCCACCGGATTTTCCTACTGAGCTATCCTCATACTATTATTCTTGATATCTCTGATTAGCATATAAATAATCGCCTAGGCCATCTCTCCTTCGAATACCCTGGATCAGCTGGGGCTGGTCCCCGGCAGGTGGCGCCCGAACAGGGACCTCAGGAGGCAATACTCAAAGAGCTGAGCAGACATGAACCACGCAATCAGCAGGCAATAAGCATGGAGCTGTGAAGTGACGAATCATGCTGCTCAACTGGCAATAATCAAGCAGGTGACCAGGCAGGAATCCCGCAGCTCAGCTGGCAATTGTCAAGCAGCTGAGCCGACAGAAAACACGCAGCTCGGCTGGCAATTGTCATGCAGATGAGCCGGCAGGAATCACGCAGCTCAGCAGGCCCTGATCACGTGAGTCTGCAGGCACTGATCACGTGACTGCACATGCACTGATCACGTGACTGCGCATGCACTGATGACGTGGCTGATCGGGCACTGATCACGAGGCTGATCATGCACTGATATTGTGACTGAGCATGCACTGATCATGTGCCGGGAGACGGTGAGGCATTCCACTTTGGACAAAGGTCATGAGGAAGGAGGCTCGGCATACGCAAATGCGGGATGGAGCCTCAGGAGTCCACCCGGATATTCTCGAGCATCTCCCCCCCAAAAATCCAGAGTCTGCCTACTTTATTGCTTGGTGCTCTCACCTCTGATTACACTGGGGGCTGGTCCACACCACCATCTCGCTCTCTCTGTCAAAGAGTTAACTTACAGCTCCAATTCATAAAGTTCCTTGTCATTCTTCCCTTTAACTTCCAGCTGTGTCTCCATCTGGAGCGAGGAACCCACCACGCTTACTAATTATGCCTGGGCTGCTAAGACCCACTCGAGAAGGTGTCTAGGGTGAGGCACCTTCCGCTATTCGAGAGGGCGCCTGCGGCCTACGTAAGTGGTGTAAACTTCTCGTCTTTAAGTTCTATTGCTCTCCCGCGTAAACCAAGCTACTCAGTCTCGTTTCTCCACCGAATTTTCCTACTGAGCTATCCTCATACTATTATTCTTGATATCTCTGATTAGCATATAAATAGTCGCCTAGGCCATCTCTCCTTCGAATTCCCTGGATCAGCTGGGGCTGGTCCCCGGCAGGTGGCGCCCGAACAGGGACCTCAGGAGGCAACATTCAAAGAGCTGAGCAGACACGAACCACGCAATCAGCAGGCAATAAGCATGGAGCTCAGCAGTGACGAATCATGCTGCTCAACTGGCAATAATGAAGCAGGTGACCAGGCAGGAATCACGCAGCTCAGCTGCCAATTGTCCAGCAGATGAGCCGGCAGAAATCACGCAGGTCAGCAGGCCCTGATCACGTGACTCTGCAGGCACTGATCACGTGGCTGATCAAGTACAGATCACGTGACTGAGCATGCACTGATCACGTGGCTCATCCTGCACTGATCACGTGTATATCAGGCAGTGATCAGTGACTGACAGGGGCTGATCATGGGACTGTGCACGCACTGATCACGTGGCTGATCAGGACCTGAACACCTGACTGTGCATGAAGTGATCAAGTGCCTGATCCTTCACTGATCACGTCTTTATCATACGGTGATCACGTGACTGAAAGGCGCTGATCACGTGATTGTGCAGTCAGTGATCACAAGGCTGATCATGCACTGATATCGTGACTGAGCATGCACCGATCATGTGCCGGGAGCCGGTGAGGCATTCCACTCTGGACAAAGGTCATGAGGAAGGAGGCTCGGCATATGCAAATGTGGGATCGAGCCTCAGGAGTCCACCCGGATATTCTCGAGCATCTGCCCCCCCAAAAAACGAGAGTCTGCCTACTTTATTGCTTTGTGCTCTCACCTCTGATTTTACTGGGGGCTGTCCCCCACCACCATCTCGCTCTGTCAAAGAGTTAACTTACAGCTCCAATTCATAAAGTTCCTTGTCATTCTTCCCTTTAATTTCCAGCTGAGTCTCCATCTGGAGCGAGGAACCCACCACTGTTACTAATTATGCCTGGGCTGCTAAGACCCACTCGAGAAGGTGTCTAGGGTGAGTCATCTTCCGCTATTCGAGAGGGCGCCTGCGGCCTCCGTAAGCGGTGCAAACTTCTTGTCTTGAAGTTTTATTGGTCTCCCGAGTAAACCAAGCTACTCAGTCTCTTTTCTCCACCGAATTTTCCTACGGAGCTATCCTCATACTATTATTCTTGATATCTCTGATTAGCATATAAATAGTCGCCTAGGCCATCTCTCCTTCGAATACCCTGGATCAGCTGGGGCTGGTCCACGGCAGGTGGCACCCGAACAGGGACCTCAGGAGGCAATACTCAAAGAGCTGAGCAGACACGAACCACGCCATCAGCAGTCAATAAGCATGGAGCTCTGAAGTGACGAATCATGCTGCTCAACTGGCAATAATCAAGTAGGTGACCAGGCAGGATCACGCAGCTCAGCTGGCAATTGTCAAGCAGATGAGCCGGCAGGAATCACGCAGCTCAGCAGACCCTGATCACGTGACTCTGCAGGCACTGTTCACGTGGCTGATGAAGTACAGATCACGGAACTGAGCATGCACTGATCACGTGGCTATCATGCACTGATCACGTGACTGTGCATGCACTGATGACGTGGCTGATCGGGCACTGATCACGTGGCTCATCCTGCACTGATCTCGTGTTTATCAGGTAGTAATCAGTGACTGACAGGCGCTGATCATGGCACTGTGCACGCACTGATCACGTAGCTGATCAGGAACTGACCACCTGACTGAGCATGCAGTGATCACGTGGCTGATCGTTCACTGATCACGTGTTTATCATACGGTGATCACGTGACTGAGAGGCGCTGATCACGTGACTGTGCAGTCAGTGATCATGTGGCTGATCATGCACTGATATCGTGAATGAGCATGCACTGATCATGTGCCGGGAGCCGGTGAGGCATTCCACTTTGGACAAAGGTCATGAGGAAGGAGGCTCTGCATACGCAAATGCGGGATGGAGCCTCAGGAGTCCACCCGGATATTCTCGAGCATCTCCCCCCCAAAAAAAACAGAGTATGCTTACTTTATTGCTTTGTGCTCTCACCTCTGATATCACTGGGGGCTGTCCCCCACCACCATCTCGCTCTCTCTGTCAAAGAGTTAACTTACAGCTCCAATTCATAAAGTTCCTTGTCATTCTTCCCTTTAATTTGCAGCTGAGTCTCCATCTGGAGCGAGGAACCCACCACTCTTACTAATTATGCCTGGGCTGCTAAGACACAGTTGAGAAGGTGTCTAGGGTGAGGCATCTTCCGCTATTCGAGAGGGCGCCTGCGGCCTACGTAAGTGGTGCAAACTTCTTGTCTTGAAGTTTTATTGGTCTCCTGCGTAAACCAAGCTACTCAGTCTCTTTTCTCCACCGAATTTTCCTACGGAGCTATCCTCATACTATTAGTCTTGATATCTCTGATTAGCATATAAAGAGTCGCCTAGGCCGTCTCTCCTTCGAATACACTGGATCAGCTGGGGATGGTCCCAGGCAGGTGGCGCCCGAACAGGGACCTCAGGAGGCAGTTCTCAAAGAGCTGAGCAGACACGAACCACGCAATCAGCCAGCAAATAGCATGGAGCTCAGCAGTGAAGAATCATGCTGCTCAACTGGCAATAATGAAGCAGGTGACCAGGCAGGAATCATGCAGCTCCCCTGGCAATTGTCAAGCAGATGAGCCGACAGGAATCAAGCATCTCAGCTGGCAATTGTCATGCAGATGAGCCGGCAGGAATCACGCAGCTCAGCAGGCCCTGATCACGTGGCTGATCAAGTACAGATCACGTGACAGCGCATGCACTGATGACGTGCCTGATCGGGCACTGATCACGTGGCTCATCATGCCCTGATCACCTGTATTTCAGGCAGTGATCAGTGACTGACAGGCGCTGATCATGGGACTGTGCATGCACTGATGACGTGGCTGATCAGGCACTGATCACGTGGCTCATCCTGCACTGATCACGTGTTTATCAGGCAGTGACCAGTGATTGACAGGCGCTGATCATGGCACTGTGCACGCACTGATGACGTAGCTGATCAGGAACTGACCACCTGACTGAGCATGCAGTGATCACGTGGCTGATCGTTCACTGATCACGTGTTTATCATATGGTGATCACGAGACTGAGAGGCGCTGATCACGTGACTGTGCAGTCAGTGATCACGTGGCTGATCATGCACTGATATCCTGACTGAGCATGCACTGATCATGTGCCGGGAGCCGGTGAGGCATTCCACTTTGGACAAAGGTCATGAGGAAGGAGGCTCTGCATACGCAAATGCGGGATGGAGCCTCAGGAGTCCACCCGGATATTCTCGAGCATCTCCCCCCCAAAAAAACCCGAGTCTGCCTACTTTATTGCTTTGTGCTCTCACCTCTGATTCACTGGGGGCTGTCCCCCACCACCATCCCACTCTCTCTGTCAAAGAGTAACTTACAGCTCCAATTCATAAAGTTCCTTGTCATTCTTCCCTTTAACTTCCAGCTGTGTCTCCATCTGGAGTGAGGAACCCACCACGTTTACTAATTATGCCTGGGCTGCTAAGACCCAGTCGAGAAGGTGTCTAGGGTGAGGCACCTTCCGCTATTCGAGAGGGCGCCTGCGGCCTACGTAAGTGGTGCAAACTTCTTGTCTTGAAGATTTATTGGTCTCCTGCGTAAACCAAGCTACTCAGTCTCTTTTCTCCACTGAATTTTCCTACGGAGCTATCCTCATACTATTAGTCTTGATATCTCTGATTAGCATATAAAGAGTCGCCTAGGCCATCTCTCCTTCTAATACCCTGGATCAGCTGGGGATCGTCCCCGGCACGTGGCGCCCGAACAGGGACTTCATGAGGCAATACTCAAAGAGCTGAGCAGACACGAACCACCCAATCCGCAGGCAATAAGCATTGAGCTCAGCAGTGACGAATCATGCTGCTCAACTGGCAATAATCAAGCAGGTGACCAGGCGTGAATCACGCAGCTCAGCTGGCAATTGAGAAGCAGATGAGCCGACAGGAGTCACGCAGCTCAGCTCGCAATTGTCATGCAGATGAGCCGGCAGGAATCACGCAGCTCAACAGGCCCTGATAACGTGGCTGATCAAGTACAGATCACGTGACAGTGCATGCACTGATGACGTGCCTGATCGGGCACTGATCCCAAGGCTCATCATGCCCTGATCACCTGTATTTCAGGCAGTGATCAGTGACTGACAGGCGCTGATCATGGGACTGTGCATGCACTGATCACGTGGCTGATCAGGAACTGACCACCTGACTGCGCATGCAGTGATCACGTGGCTGATCGTTCACTGATCAGGTGTTTATCATACGGTGGTCACGTGACAGAGAGGCGCTGATCACCTGACTGTGCTGTCAGTGAACACGAGGCTGATCATGCACTGATATCCTTACTGAGCATGCACTGATCATGTGCCGGGAGCCGGTGAGGCATTCCACTTGGACAAAGGTCATGAGGAAGGAGTCTCGGCATACGCAAATGCGGGATCGAGCCTCAGGAGTCCACCCGGATATTCTCGAGCATCTGCCCCCCCAAAAAACCAGAGTCTGCCTACTGTATTGCTTTGTGCTCTCACCTCTGATTTCACTGGGAGGTGTCCCCCACCACCATCTCGCTCTCTCTGTCAAAGAGTTAACTTACAGCTCCAATTCATAAAGATCCTTGTCATTCTTCCCTTTAACTTTCAGCTGAGTCTTCATGGAGCGCAGAACCCACCACGCTTACTAATTATGCCTGGGCTGCTAAGACCCTGTCGAGAAGGTGTCTAGGGTGAGGCACCTTCCGCTATTCGAGAGGGCAACTGCGGCCTACATAAGTGGTGCAAACTACTTGTCTTGAAGTTTTTTTGGTCTCCCGAGTAAACCAAGCTACTCAGTCTCTTTTCTCCACCGAATTTTCCTACTGAGCTATCCTCATACTATTATTCTTGATATCTCTGATTAGCATATAAATAGTCGCCTAGGCCATCTCTCCTTAGAATACCCTGGAGCAGCTGGGGCTGGTCCCCGGCAGGTGGCACCCGAACAGGGACCTCAGGAGGCAATACTCAAAGAGCAGAGCAGACACGAACCACGCAATCAGCAGGCAATTAGCATGGAGGTCAGCAGTGACGAATCATGCTGCTAAACTGGCAATAATCCAGCAGGTGACCAGGCAGGAATCACGCAGCTCAACTGGCAATTGGGAAGCAGATTAGCCGACAGGAATCACGCAGCTCAGCTGGCAATTGTCATGCAGATGAGCTGGGAGGAATCACGCAGCTCAGCAGGCCCTGATCACGTGATTCTGCAGGCACTGATCACGTGGCTGATCAAGTACAGATCACGTAACTGAGCATGCACTGATCACGTGGCTATCATGCACTGATCACGTGACTTCGCATGCACGGATGACGTGGCTGAACGGGCACTGATCTCGTGGCTCATCCTGCACTGATCACGTGTTTATCAGGCAGTGACCAGTGACTGACAGGCGCTGATCATGGCACTGTGCACGCACTGATCACGTAGCTGATCAGGAACTGACCACCTGACAGTGCATGCAGTGATCACGTGGCTGATCGTTCACTGATCACGTGTTTATCATATGGTGATCACGTGAATGAGAGGCGGTGATCACATGACTGTGCAGTCAGTGATCACGTGGCTGATCATGCACTGATATCCTGACTGAGCATGCACTGATCATGTGCCGGGAGCCGGTGAGGCATTCCACTTTGGACAAAGGTCATGAGGAAGGAGGCTCTGCATACGCAAATGCGGGATGGAGCCTCAGGAGTCCACCCGGATATTCTCGAGCATCTCCCCCCCAAAAAAACCCGAGTCTGCCTACTTTATTGCTTTGTGCTCTCACCTCTGATTCACTGGGGGCTGTCCCCCACAACCATCCCACTCTCTCTGTCAAAGAGTTAACTTACAGCTCCAATTCATAAAGTTCCTTGTCATTCTTCCCTTTAACATTCAGCTGAGTCTTCATGAAGCGCAGAACCCACCACACTTACTAATTATGCCTGGGCTGCTAAGACCCAGTCGAGAAGGTGTCTAGGGTGTGGCACCTCTGCTATTCGAGAGGGCGCCTGCGGCCTACGTAAGTGGTGCAAACTTCTTGTCTTGAAGTTCTATTGGTCTCCTGCCTAAACCAAGCTACTCCGTCTCTTTTCTCCACCGAATTTTCCTACGGAGCTGTCCTCATACTATTAGTCTTGATATCTCTGATTAGCATATAAAGAGTCGCCTAGGCCATCTCTTCTTCTAATACCCTGGATCAGCTGGGGCTGGTCCCCGGCAGGTGGCACCCGAACAGGGACCTCAGGAGGCAATACTCAAAGAGCTGAGCAGACACGAACCACGCCATCAGCAGGCAATAAGCATGGAGCTCTGAAGTGACGAATCATGCTGCTCAACTGGCAATAATCAAGCAGGTGACCAGGCAGGAATCACGCAGCTCAGCTGGCAATTGTCAAGCAGATGAGCCGACAGAAAACACGCAGCTCAGCAGTCCCTGATCACGTGACTTTGCAGGCACTGATCACGTGGCAGATCAAGTACAGATCACGTGACTGAGCATGCACTGATCAGGTGGCTATGATGCACTGATCACGTGACTGCCCATGCACTGATGACGTGCCTGATCGGGCACTGATCCCGTGGCTCATCATGCCCTGATCACCTGTATTTCAGGCAGTGATCAGTGACTGACAGGCGCTGATCATGGGACTGTGCACGCACTGATCACGTGGCTGATCAGGAACTGACCACCTGACTGCGCATGCAGTGATCACGTGGCTGATCAGGAACTGATCACGTGTTTATCATAGGGTGATCACGTGACTGAGTGGCGCTGATCACGTGACTGTGCAGTCAGTGAACACGCGGCTGATCATGCACTGATATCGTTTCTGAGCATGCACTGATCATGTGCCGGGAGCCGGTGAGGCATTCCACTCTGGAAAAAGGTCATGAGGTAGGAGGCTCGGTATACGCATATGCGGGATCGAG
This sequence comes from Bos taurus, assembly GCF_002263795.3. Taxonomy (NCBI): domain Eukaryota; kingdom Metazoa; phylum Chordata; class Mammalia; order Artiodactyla; family Bovidae; genus Bos; species Bos taurus. The sequence goes on from NW_020190539.1 coordinate 51,571, forward strand.
CCTCAGGAGTCCACCCGGATATTCTCGAGCATCTGCCCCCCAATAAAAACAGAATCTGCTTACTTTATTGCTTTGTGCTCTCACCTCTGATATCACTGGGGGCTGTCCCCCACCACCATCTCGCTCTCTCTGTCAAAGAGTTAACTTTCAGCTCCAATTCTTAACGTTCCTTGTTATTCTTCCCTTTAACTTCAGCTGTGTCTCCATCTGGAGCGAGGAACCCACCACTCTTACTAATTATGCCTGGGCTGCTAAGACCCAGTCGAGAAGGTGTCTAGGGTGAGGCACTTTCGGCTATTCGAGAGGGCGCCTGCAGGCTATGTAAGTGGTGCAAACTTCTTGTCTTGAAGTTTTATTTGTCTCCTGCGTAAACCAAGCTACTCAGTCTCTTTTCTCCACCGAATTTTCCTACGGAGCTATCCTCATACTATTAGTCTTGATATCTCTGATTAGCATATAAAGAATCGCCTAGGCCATCTCTCCTTCTAATACCCTGGATCAGCTGGGGATGGTCCCCGGCACGTGGCGCCCGAACAGGGACTTCATGAGGCAATACTCAAAGAGCTGAGCAGACACGAACCACTCAATCAGCAGGCAATAAGCATGGAGGTCAGCAGTGACGAATCATGCTGCTCAACTGGCAATAATCAAGCAGGTGACCAGGCAGGAATCACGCAGCTCAGCTGGGAATTATCAAGCAGATGAGCCGACAGGAGTCACGCTGCTCAGCTGACTATTGTCATGCAGATGAGCCAGCAGGAATCACGCAGCTCAGCAGGCCCTGATCACGTGGCTGATCAAGTACAGATCACGTGAATGAGCATGCACTCATCACGTGGCTATGATGCACTGATCACCTGACTGCGCATGCACTGATCACGTGCCTGATCGGGAACTGATCCCGTGGCTCATCATGCCCTCATCACCTGTATTTCAGGCAGTGATCAGTGACTGACAGGCGCTGATCATGGGACTGTGCACCCACTGATCACGTGGCTGATCAGGAACTGACCACCTGACTGCGCATGCAGTGATCACGTGGCTGATCGTTCACTGATCACGTGTTTATCATAGGGTGATCACGTGACTGAGAGGCGCTGATCACCTGACTGTGCTGTCAGTGAACACGAGGCTGATCATGCACTGATATCGTTACTGAGCATGCACTGATCACGTGCCGGGAGCCGGTGAGGCATTCCACTCTGGACAAAGGTCATGAGGAAGGAGGCTCGGCATACGCAAATGCGGGATCGAGCCTCAGGAGTCCACCCGGATATTCTCGAGCATCTGCCCCCCAAAAAAACCAGAATCTGCCTACTTTATTGCTTTGTGCTCTCACGTCTGATTTCACTGGGGGCTGTCCCCCACCACCATCTCGCTCTCTCTGTCAAAGGGTTAACTTACAGCTCCAATTCATAAAGTTCCTTGTCATTCTTCCCTTTAACTTACAGCTGAGTCTCCATCTGGATTGCGGAACCCACCACGCTTACTAATTTTGCCTGGGCTGCTAAGACCCAGTCGAGTAGGTGTCTAGGGTGAGGCACCTTCCGCTATTCGAGAGGGCGCCTGCGGCCTACGTAAGTGGTGCAAACTTCTCGTCTTTAAGTTCTATTGCTCTCCCGCGTAAACCAAGCTACTCAGTCTCGTTTCTCCACCGAATTTTCCTACTGAGCTATCCTCATACTATTATTCTTGATATCTCTGATTAGCATATAAATAGTCGCCTAGGCCATCTCTCCTTCAAATACCCTGGATCAGCTGGGGCTGGTCCCCGGCAGGTGGCGCCCGAACAGGGACCTCAGGAGGCAACATTCAAAGAGCTGAGCAGACACGAAGCACGCAATCAGCAGGCAATAAGCATGGAGCTCAGCAGTGACGAATCATGCTGCTCAACTGGCAATAATGAAGCAGGTGACCAGGCAGGAATCACGCAGCTCAGCTGCCAATTGTCCAGCAGATGAGCCGGCAGAAATCACGCAGGTCAGCAGGCCCTGATCACGTGACTCTGCAGGCACTGATCACGTGGCTGATCAAGTACAGATCACGTGACTGAGCATGCACTGATCACGTGGCTCATCATGCACTGATCACGTGTATATCAGGCAGTGATCAGTGACTGACAGGAGCTGATCATGGGACTGTGCACGCACTGATCACGTGGCTGATCAGGACCTGAACACCTGACTGTGCATGAAGTGATCAAGTGCCTGATCCTTCACTGATCACGTCTTTATCATACCGTGATCACGTGACTGAAAGGCGCTGATCACGTGATTGTGCAGTCAGTGATCACAAGGCTGATCATGCACTGATATCGTGACTGAGCATGCACCGATCATGTGCCGGGAGCCAGTGAGGCATTCCACTCTGGACAAAGGTCATGAGGAAGGAGGCTTGGCATATGCAAATGCGGGATCGAGCCTCAGGAGTCCACCCGGATATTCTCGAGCATCTGCCCCCCCAAAAAACGAGAGTCTGCCTACTTTATTGCTTTGTGCTCTCACTTCTGATTTTACTGGGGGCTGTCCCCCACCACCATCTCGCTCTCTCTGTCAAAGAGTTAACTTACAGCTCCAATTCATAAAGTTCCTTGTCATTCTTCCCTTTAACTTCCAGCTGTGTCTCCATCTGGAGCGCGGAACCCACCACGCTTACTAATTATGCCTGGGCTGCTAAGACCCAGTCGAGAAGGTGTCTATGGTGAGGCACCTTCCGCTATTGGAGAGGGCGCCTGTGGCCTAGGTAAGTGGTGCAAACTTCTTGTCTTGAAGTTTTATTGGTCTCCCGCGTAAACCAAGCTACTCATTGTCTTTTCTCCATCGAATTTTCCTACTGAGCTATCCTCATATTATTATTCTTGATTTCTCTGATTAGCATATAAATAGTCGCCTAGGCCATCTCTCCTTCGAATACCCTGGATCAGCCGGGGCTGGTCCCCGGCAGGTGGCGCCCGAACAGGGACCTCAGGAGGCAATACTCAAAGAGCTAAGCAGACACGAACCACGCAATCAGCAGGCAATTAGCATGGAGCTCCTCAGTGACAAATCATGCTGCTCAACTGGATATAATCAAGCAGGTGACCAGGCAGGAATCCCGCAGTTCAGCTGGCAATTGTCAAGCAGATGACCCGACAGGAATCACGCAGGTCAGCTCGCAATTGTCATGCAGATGAGCCGGCAGGAATCACGCAGCTCAGCAGGCCCTGATCACGTGACTCTGCAGGCACTGATCACGTGGCTGATCAAGTACAGATCTCGTAACTGAGCATGCACTGTTTACGTGGCTATCATGCACTGATAACGTGACTGCCCATGCACTGATGACGTGGCTGATTGGGCACTGATCACGTGGCTCATCATGCACTGATCACCTATTTGTCAGGCAGGGATCAGTGACTGACAGGCGCTGATCAAGGGACTGTGCACGCAGTGATCACGGGGCTGATCAGGAACTGACCACCTGACTGCAGATGCAGTGATCACGTGATTGATCGTTCACTGATCACGGGTTTATCATACGGTGATCACGTGACTGAGAGGCGCTGACAACGTGACTGTGCATTCAGTGATCACTTGGCTGATCACGCACTGATTTCGTGACTGAGCATGCACTGATCATGTGCCGGGAGCCGGTGAGGCATTCCACTCTGGACAAAGGTCCTCAGGAAGGAGGCTCGGCATCCGCAAATGTGGGATCGAGCCTCAGGAGTCCACCCGGATATTCTCGAGCATCTCCTCCACAAAAAAACCAGAGTCTCCCTACTTTCTTGCTTTGTGCTCTCACCTCTGGTTTCACTGGGGGCTGTCCCCCACCACCATCTCGCTCTCTCTGTCAAAGTGTTAATTTAAAGCTCCAAATCATAAAGATCCTTGTCATTCTTCCCTTTAATTTCCAGCTGAGTCTCCATCTGTAGCGCTGAACCCAGCATGCTTTCTAATTATGCCTGGGCTGCTAAGACACAGTTGAGAAGGTGTCTAGGGTGAGGCATCTTCCGCTATTCGAGAGGGCGCCTGCGGCCTACGTAAGTGGTGCAAACTTCTTGTCTTGAAGTTTTATTGGTCTCCTGCGTAAACCAAGCTACTCAGTCTCTTTTCTCCACCGGATTTTCCTACTGAGCTATCCTCATACTATTATTCTTGATATCTCTGATTAGCATATAAATAATCGCCTAGGCCATCTCTCCTTCGAATACCCTGGATCAGCTGGGGCTGGTCCCCGGCAGGTGGCGCCCGAACAGGGACCTCAGGAGGCAATACTCAAAGAGCTGAGCAGACATGAACCACGCAATCAGCAGGCAATAAGCATGGAGCTGTGAAGTGACGAATCATGCTGCTCAACTGGCAATAATCAAGCAGGTGACCAGGCAGGAATCCCGCAGCTCAGCTGGCAATTGTCAAGCAGCTGAGCCGACAGAAAACACGCAGCTCGGCTGGCAATTGTCATGCAGATGAGCCGGCAGGAATCACGCAGCTCAGCAGGCCCTGATCACGTGAGTCTGCAGGCACTGATCACGTGACTGCACATGCACTGATCACGTGACTGCGCATGCACTGATGACGTGGCTGATCGGGCACTGATCACGAGGCTGATCATGCACTGATATTGTGACTGAGCATGCACTGATCATGTGCCGGGAGACGGTGAGGCATTCCACTTTGGACAAAGGTCATGAGGAAGGAGGCTCGGCATACGCAAATGCGGGATGGAGCCTCAGGAGTCCACCCGGATATTCTCGAGCATCTCCCCCCCAAAAATCCAGAGTCTGCCTACTTTATTTCTTGGTGCTCTCACCTCTGATTACACTGGGGGCTGGTCCACACCACCATCTCGCTCTCTCTGTCAAAGAGTTAACTTACAGCTCCAATTCATAAAGTTCCTTGTCATTCTTCCCTTTAACTTCCAGCTGTGTCTCCATCTGGAGCGAGGAACCCACCACGCTTACTAATTATGCCTGGGCTGCTAAGACCCACTCGAGAAGGTGTCTAGGGTGAGGCACCTTCCGCTATTCGAGAGGGCGCCTGCGGCCTACGTAAGTGGTGTAAACTTCTCGTCTTTAAGTTCTATTGCTCTCCCGCGTAAACCAAGCTACTCAGTCTCGTTTCTCCACCGAATTTTCCTACTGAGCTATCCTCATACTATTATTCTTGATATCTCTGATTAGCATATAAATAGTCGCCTAGGCCATCTCTCCTTCGAATTCCCTGGATCAGCTGGGGCTGGTCCCCGGCAGGTGGCGCCCGAACAGGGACCTCAGGAGGCAACATTCAAAGAGCTGAGCAGACACGAACCACGCAATCAGCAGGCAATAAGCATGGAGCTCAGCAGTGACGAATCATGCTGCTCAACTGGCAATAATGAAGCAGGTGACCAGGCAGGAATCACGCAGCTCAGCTGCCAATTGTCCAGCAGATGAGCCGGCAGAAATCACGCAGGTCAGCAGGCCCTGATCACGTGACTCTGCAGGCACTGATCACGTGGCTGATCAAGTACAGATCACGTGACTGAGCATGCACTGATCACGTGGCTCATCCTGCACTGATCACGTGTATATCAGGCAGTGATCAGTGACTGACAGGGGCTGATCATGGGACTGTGCACGCACTGATCACGTGGCTGATCAGGACCTGAACACCTGACTGTGCATGAAGTGATCAAGTGCCTGATCCTTCACTGATCACGTCTTTATCATACGGTGATCACGTGACTGAAAGGCGCTGATCACGTGATTGTGCAGTCAGTGATCACAAGGCTGATCATGCACTGATATCGTGACTGAGCATGCACCGATCATGTGCCGGGAGCCGGTGAGGCATTCCACTCTGGACAAAGGTCATGAGGAAGGAGGCTCGGCATATGCAAATGTGGGATCGAGCCTCAGGAGTCCACCCGGATATTCTCGAGCATCTGCCCCCCCAAAAAACGAGAGTCTGCCTACTTTATTGCTTTGTGCTCTCACCTCTGATTTTACTGGGGGCTGTCCCCCACCACCATCTCGCTCTGTCAAAGAGTTAACTTACAGCTCCAATTCATAAAGTTCCTTGTCATTCTTCCCTTTAATTTCCAGCTGAGTCTCCATCTGGAGCGAGGAACCCACCACTGTTACTAATTATGCCTGGGCTGCTAAGACCCACTCGAGAAGGTGTCTAGGGTGAGTCATCTTCCGCTATTCGAGAGGGCGCCTGCGGCCTCCGTAAGCGGTGCAAACTTCTTGTCTTGAAGTTTTATTGGTCTCCCGAGTAAACCAAGCTACTCAGTCTCTTTTCTCCACCGAATTTTCCTACGGAGCTATCCTCATACTATTATTCTTGATATCTCTGATTAGCATATAAATAGTCGCCTAGGCCATCTCTCCTTCGAATACCCTGGATCAGCTGGGGCTGGTCCACGGCAGGTGGCACCCGAACAGGGACCTCAGGAGGCAATACTCAAAGAGCTGAGCAGACACGAACCACGCCATCAGCAGTCAATAAGCATGGAGCTCTGAAGTGACGAATCATGCTGCTCAACTGGCAATAATCAAGTAGGTGACCAGGCAGGATCACGCAGCTCAGCTGGCAATTGTCAAGCAGATGAGCCGGCAGGAATCACGCAGCTCAGCAGACCCTGATCACGTGACTCTGCAGGCACTGTTCACGTGGCTGATGAAGTACAGATCACGGAACTGAGCATGCACTGATCACGTGGCTATCATGCACTGATCACGTGACTGTGCATGCACTGATGACGTGGCTGATCGGGCACTGATCACGTGGCTCATCCTGCACTGATCTCGTGTTTATCAGGTAGTAATCAGTGACTGACAGGCGCTGATCATGGCACTGTGCACGCACTGATCACGTAGCTGATCAGGAACTGACCACCTGACTGAGCATGCAGTGATCACGTGGCTGATCGTTCACTGATCACGTGTTTATCATACGGTGATCACGTGACTGAGAGGCGCTGATCACGTGACTGTGCAGTCAGTGATCATGTGGCTGATCATGCACTGATATCGTGAATGAGCATGCACTGATCATGTGCCGGGAGCCGGTGAGGCATTCCACTTTGGACAAAGGTCATGAGGAAGGAGGCTCTGCATACGCAAATGCGGGATGGAGCCTCAGGAGTCCACCCGGATATTCTCGAGCATCTCCCCCCCAAAAAAAACAGAGTATGCTTACTTTATTGCTTTGTGCTCTCACCTCTGATATCACTGGGGGCTGTCCCCCACCACCATCTCGCTCTCTCTGTCAAAGAGTTAACTTACAGCTCCAATTCATAAAGTTCCTTGTCATTCTTCCCTTTAATTTGCAGCTGAGTCTCCATCTGGAGCGAGGAACCCACCACTCTTACTAATTATGCCTGGGCTGCTAAGACACAGTTGAGAAGGTGTCTAGGGTGAGGCATCTTCCGCTATTCGAGAGGGCGCCTGCGGCCTACGTAAGTGGTGCAAACTTCTTGTCTTGAAGTTTTATTGGTCTCCTGCGTAAACCAAGCTACTCAGTCTCTTTTCTCCACCGAATTTTCCTACGGAGCTATCCTCATACTATTAGTCTTGATATCTCTGATTAGCATATAAAGAGTCGCCTAGGCCGTCTCTCCTTCGAATACACTGGATCAGCTGGGGATGGTCCCAGGCAGGTGGCGCCCGAACAGGGACCTCAGGAGGCAGTTCTCAAAGAGCTGAGCAGACACGAACCACGCAATCAGCCAGCAAATAGCATGGAGCTCAGCAGTGAAGAATCATGCTGCTCAACTGGCAATAATGAAGCAGGTGACCAGGCAGGAATCATGCAGCTCCCCTGGCAATTGTCAAGCAGATGAGCCGACAGGAATCAAGCATCTCAGCTGGCAATTGTCATGCAGATGAGCCGGCAGGAATCACGCAGCTCAGCAGGCCCTGATCACGTGGCTGATCAAGTACAGATCACGTGACAGCGCATGCACTGATGACGTGCCTGATCGGGCACTGATCACGTGGCTCATCATGCCCTGATCACCTGTATTTCAGGCAGTGATCAGTGACTGACAGGCGCTGATCATGGGACTGTGCATGCACTGATGACGTGGCTGATCAGGCACTGATCACGTGGCTCATCCTGCACTGATCACGTGTTTATCAGGCAGTGACCAGTGATTGACAGGCGCTGATCATGGCACTGTGCACGCACTGATGACGTAGCTGATCAGGAACTGACCACCTGACTGAGCATGCAGTGATCACGTGGCTGATCGTTCACTGATCACGTGTTTATCATATGGTGATCACGAGACTGAGAGGCGCTGATCACGTGACTGTGCAGTCAGTGATCACGTGGCTGATCATGCACTGATATCCTGACTGAGCATGCACTGATCATGTGCCGGGAGCCGGTGAGGCATTCCACTTTGGACAAAGGTCATGAGGAAGGAGGCTCTGCATACGCAAATGCGGGATGGAGCCTCAGGAGTCCACCCGGATATTCTCGAGCATCTCCCCCCCAAAAAAACCCGAGTCTGCCTACTTTATTGCTTTGTGCTCTCACCTCTGATTCACTGGGGGCTGTCCCCCACCACCATCCCACTCTCTCTGTCAAAGAGTAACTTACAGCTCCAATTCATAAAGTTCCTTGTCATTCTTCCCTTTAACTTCCAGCTGTGTCTCCATCTGGAGTGAGGAACCCACCACGTTTACTAATTATGCCTGGGCTGCTAAGACCCAGTCGAGAAGGTGTCTAGGGTGAGGCACCTTCCGCTATTCGAGAGGGCGCCTGCGGCCTACGTAAGTGGTGCAAACTTCTTGTCTTGAAGATTTATTGGTCTCCTGCGTAAACCAAGCTACTCAGTCTCTTTTCTCCACTGAATTTTCCTACGGAGCTATCCTCATACTATTAGTCTTGATATCTCTGATTAGCATATAAAGAGTCGCCTAGGCCATCTCTCCTTCTAATACCCTGGATCAGCTGGGGATCGTCCCCGGCACGTGGCGCCCGAACAGGGACTTCATGAGGCAATACTCAAAGAGCTGAGCAGACACGAACCACCCAATCCGCAGGCAATAAGCATTGAGCTCAGCAGTGACGAATCATGCTGCTCAACTGGCAATAATCAAGCAGGTGACCAGGCGTGAATCACGCAGCTCAGCTGGCAATTGAGAAGCAGATGAGCCGACAGGAGTCACGCAGCTCAGCTCGCAATTGTCATGCAGATGAGCCGGCAGGAATCACGCAGCTCAACAGGCCCTGATAACGTGGCTGATCAAGTACAGATCACGTGACAGTGCATGCACTGATGACGTGCCTGATCGGGCACTGATCCCAAGGCTCATCATGCCCTGATCACCTGTATTTCAGGCAGTGATCAGTGACTGACAGGCGCTGATCATGGGACTGTGCATGCACTGATCACGTGGCTGATCAGGAACTGACCACCTGACTGCGCATGCAGTGATCACGTGGCTGATCGTTCACTGATCAGGTGTTTATCATACGGTGGTCACGTGACAGAGAGGCGCTGATCACCTGACTGTGCTGTCAGTGAACACGAGGCTGATCATGCACTGATATCCTTACTGAGCATGCACTGATCATGTGCCGGGAGCCGGTGAGGCATTCCACTTGGACAAAGGTCATGAGGAAGGAGTCTCGGCATACGCAAATGCGGGATCGAGCCTCAGGAGTCCACCCGGATATTCTCGAGCATCTGCCCCCCCAAAAAACCAGAGTCTGCCTACTGTATTGCTTTGTGCTCTCACCTCTGATTTCACTGGGAGGTGTCCCCCACCACCATCTCGCTCTCTCTGTCAAAGAGTTAACTTACAGCTCCAATTCATAAAGATCCTTGTCATTCTTCCCTTTAACTTTCAGCTGAGTCTTCATGGAGCGCAGAACCCACCACGCTTACTAATTATGCCTGGGCTGCTAAGACCCTGTCGAGAAGGTGTCTAGGGTGAGGCACCTTCCGCTATTCGAGAGGGCAACTGCGGCCTACATAAGTGGTGCAAACTACTTGTCTTGAAGTTTTTTTGGTCTCCCGAGTAAACCAAGCTACTCAGTCTCTTTTCTCCACCGAATTTTCCTACTGAGCTATCCTCATACTATTATTCTTGATATCTCTGATTAGCATATAAATAGTCGCCTAGGCCATCTCTCCTTAGAATACCCTGGAGCAGCTGGGGCTGGTCCCCGGCAGGTGGCACCCGAACAGGGACCTCAGGAGGCAATACTCAAAGAGCAGAGCAGACACGAACCACGCAATCAGCAGGCAATTAGCATGGAGGTCAGCAGTGACGAATCATGCTGCTAAACTGGCAATAATCCAGCAGGTGACCAGGCAGGAATCACGCAGCTCAACTGGCAATTGGGAAGCAGATTAGCCGACAGGAATCACGCAGCTCAGCTGGCAATTGTCATGCAGATGAGCTGGGAGGAATCACGCAGCTCAGCAGGCCCTGATCACGTGATTCTGCAGGCACTGATCACGTGGCTGATCAAGTACAGATCACGTAACTGAGCATGCACTGATCACGTGGCTATCATGCACTGATCACGTGACTTCGCATGCACGGATGACGTGGCTGAACGGGCACTGATCACGTGGCTCATCCTGCACTGATCACGTGTTTATCAGGCAGTGACCAGTGACTGACAGGCGCTGATCATGGCACTGTGCACGCACTGATCACGTAGCTGATCAGGAACTGACCACCTGACAGTGCATGCAGTGATCACGTGGCTGATCGTTCACTGATCACGTGTTTATCATATGGTGATCACGTGAATGAGAGGCGGTGATCACATGACTGTGCAGTCAGTGATCACGTGGCTGATCATGCACTGATATCCTGACTGAGCATGCACTGATCATGTGCCGGGAGCCGGTGAGGCATTCCACTTTGGACAAAGGTCATGAGGAAGGAGGCTCTGCATACGCAAATGCGGGATGGAGCCTCAGGAGTCCACCCGGATATTCTCGAGCATCTCCCCCCCAAAAAAACCCGAGTCTGCCTACTTTATTGCTTTGTGCTCTCACCTCTGATTCACTGGGGGCTGTCCCCCACAACCATCCCACTCTCTCTGTCAAAGAGTTAACTTACAGCTCCAATTCATAAAGTTCCTTGTCATTCTTCCCTTTAACATTCAGCTGAGTCTTCATGAAGCGCAGAACCCACCACACTTACTAATTATGCCTGGGCTGCTAAGACCCAGTCGAGAAGGTGTCTAGGGTGTGGCACCTCTGCTATTCGAGAGGGCGCCTGCGGCCTACGTAAGTGGTGCAAACTTCTTGTCTTGAAGTTCTATTGGTCTCCTGCCTAAACCAAGCTACTCCGTCTCTTTTCTCCACCGAATTTTCCTACGGAGCTGTCCTCATACTATTAGTCTTGATATCTCTGATTAGCATATAAAGAGTCGCCTAGGCCATCTCTTCTTCTAATACCCTGGATCAGCTGGGGCTGGTCCCCGGCAGGTGGCACCCGAACAGGGACCTCAGGAGGCAATACTCAAAGAGCTGAGCAGACACGAACCACGCCATCAGCAGGCAATAAGCATGGAGCTCTGAAGTGACGAATCATGCTGCTCAACTGGCAATAATCAAGCAGGTGACCAGGCAGGAATCACGCAGCTCAGCTGGCAATTGTCAAGCAGATGAGCCGACAGAAAACACGCAGCTCAGCAGTCCCTGATCACGTGACTTTGCAGGCACTGATCACGTGGCAGATCAAGTACAGATCACGTGACTGAGCATGCACTGATCAGGTGGCTATGATGCACTGATCACGTGACTGCCCATGCACTGATGACGTGCCTGATCGGGCACTGATCCCGTGGCTCATCATGCCCTGATCACCTGTATTTCAGGCAGTGATCAGTGACTGACAGGCGCTGATCATGGGACTGTGCACGCACTGGTCACGTGGCTGATCAGGAACTGACCACCTGACTGCGCATGCAGTGATCACGTGGCTGATCAGGAACTGATCACGTGTTTATCATAGGGTGATCACGTGACTGAGTGGCGCTGATCACGTGACTGTGCAGTCAGTGAACACGCGGCTGATCATGCACTGATATCGTTTCTGAGCATGCACTGATCATGTGCCGGGAGCCGGTGAGGCATTCCACTCTGGAAAAAGGTCATGAGGTAGGAGGCTCGGTATACGCATATGCGGGATCGAGCCTCAGGAGTCCACCCGGATATTCTCGAGCATCTGCCCCCCAATAAAAACAGAATCTGCTTACTTTATTGCTTTGTGCTCTCACCTCTGATATCACTGGGGGCTGTCCCCCACCACCATCTCGCTCTCTCTGTCAAAGAGTTAACTTTCAGCTCCAATTCTTAACGTTCCTTGTTATTCTTCCCTTTAACTTCAGCTGTGTCTCCATCTGGAGCGAGGAACCCACCACTCTTACTAATTATGCCTGGGCTGCTAAGACCCAGTCGAGAAGGTGTCTAGGGTGAGGCACTTTCGGCTATTCGAGAGGGCGCCTGCAGGCTATGTAAGTGGTGCAAACTTCTTGTCTTGAAGTTTTATTTGTCTCCTGCGTAAACCAAGCTACTCAGTCTCTTTTCTCCACCGAATTTTCCTACGGAGCTATCCTCATACTATTAGTCTTGATATCTCTGATTAGCATATAAAGAATCGCCTAGGCCATCTCTCCTTCTAATACCCTGGATCAGCTGGGGATGGTCCCCGGCACGTGGCGCCCGAACAGGGACTTCATGAGGCAATACTCAAAGAGCTGAGCAGACACGAACCACTCAATCAGCAGGCAATAAGCATGGAGGTCAGCAGTGACGAATCATGCTGCTCAACTGGCAATAATCAAGCAGGTGACCAGGCAGGAATCACGCAGCTCAGCTGGGAATTATCAAGCAGATGAGCCGACAGGAGTCACGCTGCTCAGCTGACTATTGTCATGCAGATGAGCCAGCAGGAATCACGCAGCTCAGCAGGCCCTGATCACGTGGCTGATCAAGTACAGATCACGTGAATGAGCATGCACTCATCACGTGGCTATGATGCACTGATCACCTGACTGCGCATGCACTGATCACGTGCCTGATCGGGAACTGATCCCGTGGCTCATCATGCCCTCATCACCTGTATTTCAGGCAGTGATCAGTGACTGACAGGCGCTGATCATGGGACTGTGCACCCACTGATCACGTGGCTGATCAGGAACTGACCACCTGACTGCGCATGCAGTGATCACGTGGCTGATCGTTCACTGATCACGTGTTTATCATAGGGTGATCACGTGACTGAGAGGCGCTGATCACCTGACTGTGCTGTCAGTGAACACGAGGCTGATCATGCACTGATATCGTTACTGAGCATGCACTGATCACGTGCCGGGAGCCGGTGAGGCATTCCACTCTGGACAAAGGTCATGAGGAAGGAGGCTCGGCATACGCAAATGCGGGATCGAGCCTCAGGAGTCCACCCGGATATTCTCGAGCATCTGCCCCCCAAAAAAACCAGAATCTGCCTACTTTATTGCTTTGTGCTCTCACGTCTGATTTCACTGGGGGCTGTCCCCCACCACCATCTCGCTCTCTCTGTCAAAGGGTTAACTTACAGCTCCAATTCATAAAGTTCCTTGTCATTCTTCCCTTTAACTTACAGCTGAGTCTCCATCTGGATTGCGGAACCCACCACGCTTACTAATTTTGCCTGGGCTGCTAAGACCCAGTCGAGTAGGTGTCTAGGGTGAGGCACCTTCCGCTATTCGAGAGGGCGCCTGCGGCCTACGTAAGTGGTGCAAACTTCTCGTCTTTAAGTTCTATTGCTCTCCCGCGTAAACCAAGCTACTCAGTCTCGTTTCTCCACCGAATTTTCCTACTGAGCTATCCTCATACTATTATTCTTGATATCTCTGATTAGCATATAAATAGTCGCCTAGGCCATCTCTCCTTCAAATACCCTGGATCAGCTGGGGCTGGTCCCCGGCAGGTGGCGCCCGAACAGGGACCTCAGGAGGCAACATTCAAAGAGCTGAGCAGACACGAAGCACGCAATCAGCAGGCAATAAGCATGGAGCTCAGCAGTGACGAATCATGCTGCTCAACTGGCAATAATGAAGCAGGTGACCAGGCAGGAATCACGCAGCTCAGCTGCCAATTGTCCAGCAGATGAGCCGGCAGAAATCACGCAGGTCAGCAGGCCCTGATCACGTGACTCTGCAGGCACTGATCACGTGGCTGATCAAGTACAGATCACGTGACTGAGCATGCACTGATCACGTGGCTCATCATGCACTGATCACGTGTATATCAGGCAGTGATCAGTGACTGACAGGAGCTGATCATGGGACTGTGCACGCACTGATCACGTGGCTGATCAGGACCTGAACACCTGACTGTGCATGAAGTGATCAAGTGCCTGATCCTTCACTGATCACGTCTTTATCATACCGTGATCACGTGACTGAAAGGCGCTGATCACGTGATTGTGCAGTCAGTGATCACAAGGCTGATCATGCACTGATATCGTGACTGAGCATGCACCGATCATGTGCCGGGAGCCAGTGAGGCATTCCACTCTGGACAAAGGTCATGAGGAAGGAGGCTTGGCATATGCAAATGCGGGATCGAGCCTCAGGAGTCCACCCGGATATTCTCGAGCATCTGCCCCCCCAAAAAACGAGAGTCTGCCTACTTTATTGCTTTGTGCTCTCACTTCTGATTTTACTGGGGGCTGTCCCCCACCACCATCTCGCTCTCTCTGTCAAAGAGTTAACTTACAGCTCCAATTCATAAAGTTCCTTGTCATTCTTCCCTTTAACTTCCAGCTGTGTCTCCATCTGGAGCGCGGAACCCACCACGCTTACTAATTATGCCTGGGCTGCTAAGACCCAGTCGAGAAGGTGTCTATGGTGAGGCACCTTCCGCTATTGGAGAGGGCGCCTGTGGCCTAGGTAAGTGGTGCAAACTTCTTGTCTTGAAGTTTTATTGGTCTCCCGCGTAAACCAAGCTACTCATTGTCTTTTCTCCATCGAATTTTCCTACTGAGCTATCCTCATATTATTATTCTTGATTTCTCTGATTAGCATATAAATAGTCGCCTAGGCCATCTCTCCTTCGAATACCCTGGATCAGCCGGGGCTGGTCCCCGGCAGGTGGCGCCCGAACAGGGACCTCAGGAGGCAATACTCAAAGAGCTAAGCAGACACGAACCACGCAATCAGCAGGCAATTAGCATGGAGCTCCTCAGTGACAAATCATGCTGCTCAACTGGATATAATCAAGCAGGTGACCAGGCAGGAATCCCGCAGTTCAGCTGGCAATTGTCAAGCAGATGACCCGACAGGAATCACGCAGGTCAGCTCGCAATTGTCATGCAGATGAGCCGGCAGGAATCACGCAGCTCAGCAGGCCCTGATCACGTGACTCTGCAGGCACTGATCACGTGGCTGATCAAGTACAGATCTCGTAACTGAGCATGCACTGTTTACGTGGCTATCATGCACTGATAACGTGACTGCCCATGCACTGATGACGTGGCTGATTGGGCACTGATCACGTGGCTCATCATGCACTGATCACCTATTTGTCAGGCAGGGATCAGTGACTGACAGGCGCTGATCAAGGGACTGTGCACGCAGTGATCACGGGGCTGATCAGGAACTGACCACCTGACTGCGCATGCAGTGATCACGTGGCTGATCGTTCACTGATCACGTGTTTATCATAGGGTGATCACGTGACTGAGAGGCGCTGATCACCTGACTGTGCTGTCAGTGAACACGAGGCTGATCATGCACTGATATCGTTACTGAGCATGCACTGATCACGTGCCGGGAGCCGGTGAGGCATTCCACTCTGGACAAAGGTCATGAGGAAGGAGGCTCGGCATACGCAAATGCGGGATCGAGCCTCAGGAGTCCACCCGGATATTCTCGAGCATCTGCCCCCCAAAAAACCCAGAATCTGCCTACTTTATTGCTTTGTGCTCTCACGTCTGATTTCACTGGGGGCTGTCCCCCACCACCATCTCGCTCTCTCTGTCAAAGGGTTAACTTACAGCTCCAATTCATAAAGTTCCTTGTCATTCTTCCCTTTAACTTACAGCTGAGTCTCCATCTGGATTGCGGAACCCACCACGCTTACTAATTTTGCCTGGGCTGCTAAGACCCAGTCGAGTAGGTGTCTAGGGTGAGGCACCTTCCGCTATTCGAGAGGGCGCCTGCGGCCTACGTAAGTGGTGCAAACTTCTCGTCTTTAAGTTCTATTGCTCTCCCGCGTAAACCAAGCTACTCAGTCTCGTTTCTCCACCGAATTTTCCTACTGAGCTATCCTCATACTATTATTCTTGATATCTCTGATTAGCATATAAATAGTCGCCTAGGCCATCTCTCCTTCAAATACCCTGGATCAGCTGGGGCTGGTCCCCGGCAGGTGGCGCCCGAACAGGGACCTCAGGAGGCAACATTCAAAGAGCTGAGCAGACACGAAGCACGCAATCAGCAGGCAATAAGCATGGAGCTCAGCAGTGACGAATCATGCTGCTCAACTGGCAATAATGAAGCAGGTGACCAGGCAGGAATCACGCAGCTCAGCTGCCAATTGTCCAGCAGATGAGCCGGCAGAAATCACGCAGGTCAGCAGGCCCTGATCACGTGACTCTGCAGGCACTGATCACGTGGCTGATCAAGTACAGATCACGTGACTGAGCATGCACTGATCACGTGGCTCATCATGCACTGATCACGTGTATATCAGGCAGTGATCAGTGACTGACAGGAGCTGATCATGGGACTGTGCACGCACTGATCACGTGGCTGATCAGGACCTGAACACCTGACTGTGCATGAAGTGATCAAGTGCCTGATCCTTCACTGATCACGTCTTTATCATACCGTGATCACGTGACTGAAAGGCGCTGATCACGTGATTGTGCAGTCAGTGATCACAAGGCTGATCATGCACTGATATCGTGACTGAGCATGCACCGATCATGTGCCGGGAGCCAGTGAGGCATTCCACTCTGGACAAAGGTCATGAGGAAGGAGGCTTGGCATATGCAAATGCGGGATCGAGCCTCAGGAGTCCACCCGGATATTCTCGAGCATCTGCCCCCCCAAAAAACGAGAGTCTGCCTACTTTATTGCTTTGTGCTCTCACTTCTGATTTTACTGGGGGCTGTCCCCCACCACCATCTCGCTCTCTCTGTCAAAGAGTTAACTTACAGCTCCAATTCATAAAGTTCCTTGTCATTCTTCCCTTTAATTTCCATCTGAGTCTCCATCTGGAGCGAGGAACCCACCACTCTTACTAATTATGCCTGGGCTGCTAAGACCCACTCGAGAAGGTGTCTAGGGTGAGTCATCTTCCGCTATTCGAGAGGGCGCCTGCGGCCTCCGTAAGCGGTGCAAATTTCTTGTCTTGAAGTTTTATTGGTCTCCCGCGTAAACCAAGCTACTCAGTCTCTTTTCTCCACTGAATTTTCCTACGGAGCTATCCTCATACTATTATTCTTGATATCTCTGATTAGCATATAAATAGTCGCCTAGGCCATCTCTGCTTCGAATAGCCTGGATCAGCTGGGGCTGGTCCCCGGCAGGTGGTGCCCGAACAGGGACTTCAGGAGGGAATTCTCAAAGAGCTGAGCAGACAGGAACCACCCAATCAGCAGGCAATAAGCATGGAGGTCAGCAGTGAAGAATCATGCTGCTCAACTGGCAATAATCAAGCAGGTGACCAGGCAGGAATCATGCAGCTCCCCTGGCAATTGTCAAGCAGATGAGCCGACAGGAATCAAGCATCTCAGCTGGCAATTGTCATGCAGATGAGCCGGCAGGAATCACGCAGCTCAGCAGGCCCTAATCACGTGGCTGATCAAGTACAGATCACGTGACAGCGCATGCACTGATGACGTGCCTGATCGGGCACTGATCACGTGGCTCATCATGCCCTGATCACCTGTATTTCAGGCAGTGATCAGTGACTGACAGGCGCTGATCATGGGACTGTGCATGCACTGATGACGTGGCTGATCAGGCACTGATCACGTGGCTCATCCTGCACTGATCACGTGTTTATCAGTCAGTGACCAGTGACTGACAGGCGCTGATCATGGCACTGTGCACGCACTGATGACGTAGCTGATCAGGAACTGACCACCTGACTGAGCATGCAGTGATCACGTGGCTGATCGTTCACTGATCACGTGTTTATCATATGGTGATCACGTGACTGAGAGGCGCTGATCACGTGACTGTGCAGTCAGTGATCACGTGGCTGATCATGCACTGATATCCTGACTGAGCATGCACTGATCATGTGCCGGGAGCCGGTGAGGCATTCCACTTTGGACAAAGGTCATGAGGAAGGAGGCTCTGCATACGCAAATGCGGGATGGAGCCTCAGGAGTCCACCCGGATATTCTCGAGCATCTCCCCCCCAAAAAAACCCGAGTCTGCCTACTTTATTGCTTTGTGCTCTCACCTCTGATTCACTGGGGGCTGTCCCCCACCACCATCCCACTCTCTCTGTCAAAGAGTTATCTTACAGCTCCAATTCATAAAGTTCCTTGTCATTCTTCCCTTTAACTTCCAGCTGTGTCTCCATCTGGAGTGAGGAACCCACCACGTTTACTAATTATGCCTGGGCTGCTAAGACCCAGTCGAGAAGGTGTCTAGGGTGAGGCACCTTCCTCTATTAGAGAGGGCGCCTGTGGCCTACGTAAGTGGTGCAAACTTCTTGTCTTGAAGATTTATTGGTCTCCTGCGTAAACCAAGCTACTCAGTCTCTTTTCTCCACTGAATTTTCCTACGGAGCTATCCTCATACTATTAGTCTTGATATCTCTGATTAGCATATAAAGAGTCGCCTAGGCCATCTCTCCTTCTAATACCTTGGATCAGCTGGGGATGGTCCCCGGCACGTGGCCCCCGAACAGGGACTTCAGGAGGCAATACTCAAAGAGCTGAGCAGGCACGAACCACCCAATCCGCAGGCAATAAGCATGGAGGTCAGCAGTGACGAATCATGCTGCTCAACTGGCAATAATCAAGCAGGTGACCAGGCGTGAATCACGCAGCTCAGCTGGCAATTGAGAAGCAGATGAGCCGACAGGAGTCACGCAGCTCAGCTGGCAATTGTCATGCAGATGAGCCGGCAGGAATCACGCAGCTCAGCAGGCCCTGATCACGTGGCTGATCAAGTACAGATCACGTGACAGTGCATGCACTGATGACGTGCCTGATCGGGCACTGATCCCAAGGCTCATCATGCCCTGATCACCTGTATTTCAGGCAGTGATCAGTGACTGACAGGCGCTGATCATGGGACTGTGCATGCACTGATCACGTGGCTGATCAGGAACGACCACCTGACTGCGCATGCAGTGATCACGTGGCTGATCGTTCACTGATCAGGTGTTTATCATACGGTGATCACGTGACTGAGAGGCGCTGATCACCTGACTGTGCTGTCAGTGAACACGAGGCTGATCATGCACTGATATCCTTACTGAGCATGCACTGATCATGTGCCGGGAGCCGGTGAGGCATTCCACTCTGGACAAAGGTCATGAGGAAGGAGTCTCGGCATACGCAAATGCGGGATCGAGCCTCAGGAGTCCACCAGGATATTCTCGAGCATCTGCCCCCCCAAAAAACCAGAGTCTGCCTACTGTATTGCTTTGTGCTCTCACCTCTGATTTCACTGGGGGCTGTCCCCCACCACCATCTGGCTCTCTCTGTCAAAGAGTTAACTTACAGCTCCAATTCATAAAGATCCTTGTCATTCTTCCCTTTAACTTTCAGCTGAGTCTTCATGGAGCGCGGAACCCACCACGCTTACTAATTATGCCTGGGCTGCTAAAACCCTGTCGAGAAGGTGTCTAGGGTGAGGCACCTTCCGCTATTCGAGAGGGCAACTGCGGCCTACGTAAGTGGTGCAAACTACTTGTCTTGAAGTTTTTTTGGTCTCCCGAGTAAACGAAGCTACTCAGTCTCTTTTCTCCACCGAATTTTCCTACTGAGCTATCCTCATACTATTATTCTTGATATCTCTGATTAGCATATAAATAGTCGCCTAGGCCATCTCTCCTTAGAATACCCTGGAGCAGCTGGGGCTGGTCCCCGGCAGGTGGCGCCCGAACAGGGACCTCAGGAGGCAATACTCAAAGAGCTGAGCAGACACGAACCACGCAATCAGCAGGCAATTAGCATTTAGGTCAGCAGTGACGAATCATGCTGCTAAACTGGCAATAATCCAGCAGGTGACCGGGCAGGAATCACGCAGCTCAGCTGGCAATTGGGAAGCAGATGAGCCGACAGGAATCACGCAGCTCAGCTCGCAATTGTCATGCAGATGAGCCGGCGGGAATCACGCAGCTCAGCAGGCCCTGATCACGTGACTCTGCAGGCACTGATCACGTGGCTGATCAAGTACAGATCCCGTGACTGAGCATGGCCTGATCACGTGACTGAGGATGCACTGATGTCCTGGCTGATCGGGCACTGATCACGTGGCTCATCATGCACTGATCACGTGTTTATCAGGCAGTGATCAGTGACTGACAATCGCTGATCCTGGGACTGTGCAGGCACTGATCACGTGGCTGATCAGGAACTGACCAACTGACTGCGCATGTTGAGATCCCGTGGCTGATCGTTCACTGATCACGTGTTTATCATACGGTGATCACGTGACTGTGAGGCGCTGATCACGTGACTGTGCAGTAAGTGATCACGTGGCTGATCATGCACTGATATCGTGACTGAGCATGCACTGATCATGTGCCGGGAGCCGGTGAGGCATTCCACTCTGGACAAAGGTCCTCAGGAAGGAGGCTCGGCATCCGCAAATGCGGGATCGAGCCTCAGGAGTCGACCCGGATATTCTCGAGCATCTCCTCCACAAAAAAACCAGAGTCTCCCTACTTTCTTGCTTTGTGCTCTCACCTCTGGTTTCACTGGGGGCTGTCCCCCACCAACATGTCGCTCTCACTGTCAAGGAGTTAACTTACAGCTCCAATTCATAAAGTTCCTTGTCATTCTTCCCTTTAATTTCCAGCTGAGTCTCCATCTGTAGCGCTGAACCCAGCATGCTTTCTAATTATGCCTGGGCTGCTTAACCCTCTCGAGTAGGTGTCTAGGGTGAGGCACATTCTGCTATTCGAGAGGGCGCCTGCAGCCTACGTAAGTGGTGCAAACTTCTTGTCTTGAAGATTTATTGGTCCCCGCGTAAACCAAGCTACTCAGTCTCTTTTCTCCACCGAATTTTCCTACTGAGCTATCCTCATACTATTATTCTTGATATCTCTGATTAGCATATAAATAGTCGCCTAGGCCATCTCTCCTTCGAATACCCTGGATCAGCTGGGGCTGGTCCTCGGCAGGTGGCGCCCGAACAGGGACCTCAGGAGGCATTACTCAAAGAGCTGAGCAGACAGGAACCACGTATTCAGCATGCAATTAGCATGGAGCTCAGCAATGACGAATCATGCTGCTCAACTGGCAATAATCAAGCAGGTGACCAGGCAGGAATCACGCAGCTCAACTGGCAATTGTCAAGCAGATGAGCCGACAGGAATCACGCAGCTCAGCTCGCAATTGTCATGCAGATGAGCCGGCAGGAATCACGCAGCTCAGAAGGCCCTGATCACGTGACTCTGCAGGCACTGATCACGTGGCTGATCAAGTACAGATCACGTGACTGAGCATGCCCTGATCACGTGGCTATCATGCACTGATAACGTGACTGCGCATGCACTGATGACGTGGCTGATTGGGCACTGATCACGTGGCTCATCATGCACTGATCACGTGTTTGTCCGGCAGGGATCAGTGACTGACAGGCGCTGATCAAGGGACTGTGCACGCAGTGATCACGGGGCTGATCAGGAACTGACCACCTGACTGCAGATGCAGTGATCACGTGGCTGATCGTTCACTGATCACGGGTTTATCATACGGTGATCACGTGACTGAGAGGCGCTGATCACGTGACTGTGCATTCAGTGATCACTGGGCTGATCACGCACTGATTTCGTGACTGAGCATGCACTGATCATGTGCCGGGAGCCGGTGAGGCATTCCACTCTGGACAAAGGTCCTCAGGAAGGAGGCTCGGCATACGCAAATGCGGGATCGAGCCTCAGTAGTCCACCCGGATATTCTCGAGCGTCTCCCTCCCAAAAAAAACAGAGTCTGCCTACTTTATTGCTTTGTGCTCTCACCTCTGATTTCATTGGGGGCTGTCCCCCACCAACATCTCGCTCTCACTGTCAAGGAGTTCACTTACAGCTCCAATTCATAAAGTTCCTTGTCATTCTTCCCTTTAACTTCCAGCTGAGTCTCCATCTGGAGCTCGGAACCCACCACGCTTCCTAATTATGCCTGGACTGCTTAACCCTCTCGAGTAGGTGTCTAGGGTGAGGCACATTCTGCTATTCGAGAGGGTGCCTGCAGCCTACGTAAGTGGTGCAAACTTCTTGTCTTGAAGTTTTATTGGTCTCCCGCGTAAACCAAGCTACTCAGTCTCTTTTCTCCACCGAATTTTCCTACTGAGTTATCCTCATACTATTATTCTTGATATCTCTGATTAGCATATAAATAGTCGCCTAGGCCATCTCTCCTTCGAATACCCTGGATCAGCTGGGGCTGGTCCCCGGCAGGTGGCGCCCGAACAGGGACCTCATGAGGCAATACTCAAAGAGCTAAGCAGACAGGAACCACGCAATCAGCAGGCAATTAGCATGGAGCTCCTTAGTGACAAATCATGCTGCTCAACTGGATATAATCAAGCAGGTGACCAGGCAGGAATCCCGCAGTTCAGGTGGCAATTGTGAAGCAGATGACCCGACAGGAATCACGCATGTCAGCTCGCAATTGTCATGCAGATGAGCCGGCGGGAATCACGCAGCTCAGCAGGCCCTGATCACGTGACTCTGCAGGCACTGATCACGTGGCTGATCAAGTACAGATCCCGTGACTGAGCATGGCCTGATCACGTGACTGAGGATGCACTGATGTCCTGGCTGATCGGGCACTGATCACGTGGCTCATCATGCACTGATCACGTGTTTATCAGGCAGTGATCAGTGACTGACAATCGCTGATCCTGGGACTGTGCAGGCACTGATCACGTGGCTGATCAGGAACTGACCAACTGACTGTGCATGTTGAGATCCCGTGGCTGATCGTTCACTGATCACGGGTTTATCATACGGTGATCACGTGACTGAGAGGCGCTGATCACGTGACTGTGCAGTAAGTGATCACGTGGCTGATCATGCACTGATATCGTGACTGAGCATGCACTGATCATGTGCCGGGAGCCGGTGAGGCATTCCACTCTGGACAAAGGTCCTCAGGAAGGAGGCTCGGCATCCGCAAATGCGGGATCGAGCCTCAGGAGTCCACCCGGATATTCTCGAGCATCTCCTCCACAAAAAAACCAGAGTCTCCCTACTTTCTTGCTTTGTGCTCTCACCTCTGGTTTCACTGGGGGCTGTCCCCCACCAACATCTCGCTCTCACTGTCAAGGAGTTAACTTACAGCTCCAATTCATAAAGTTCCTTGTCATTCTTCCCTTTAATTTCCAGCTGAGTCTCCATCTGTAGCGCTGAACCCAGCATGCTTTCTAATTATGCCTGGGCTGCTTAACCCTCTCGAGTAGGTGTCTAGGGTGAGGCACATTCTGCTATTCGAGAGGGCGCCTGCAGCCTACGTAAGTGGTGCAAACTTCTTGTCTTGAAGTTTTATTGGTCTCCCGCGTAAACCAAGCTACTCAGTCTCTTTTCTCCACCGAATTTTCCTACTGAGCTATCCTCATACTATTATTCTTGATATCTCTGATTAGCATATAAATAGTCGCCTAGGCCATCTCTCCTTCGAATACCCTGGATCAGCTGGGGCTGGTCCTCGGCAGGTGGCGCCCGAACAGGGACCTCAGGAGGCATTACTCAAAGAGCTGAGCAGACAGGAACCACGTATTCAGCATGCAATTAGCATGGAGCTCAGCAATGACGAATCATGCTGCTCAACTGGCAATAATCAAGCAGGTGACCAGGCAGGAATCACGCAGCTCAACTGGCAATTGTCAAGCAGATGAGCCGACAGGAATCACGCAGCTCAGCTCGCAATTGTCATGCAGATGAGCCGGCAGGAATCACGCAGCTCAGAAGGCCCTGATCACGTGACTCTGCAGGCACTGATCACGTGGCTGATCAAGTACAGATCACGTGACTGAGCATGCCCTGATCACGTGGCTATCATGCACTGATAACGTGACTGCGCATGCACTGATGACGTGGCTGATTGGGCACTGATCACGTGGCTCATCATGCACTGATCACGTGTTTGTCAGGCAGGGATCAGTGACTGACAGGCGCTGATCAAGGGACTGTGCACGCAGTGATCACGGGGCTGATCAGGAACTGACCACCTGACTGCAGATGCAGTGATCACGTGGCTGATCGTTCACTGATCACGGGTTTATCATACGGTGATCACGTGACTGAGAGGCGCTGATCACGTGACTGTGCATTCAGTGATCACTGGGCTGATCACGCACTGATTTCGTGACTGAGCATGCACTGATCATGTGCCGGGAGCCGGTGAGGCATTCCACTCTGGACAAAGGTCCTCAGGAAGGAGGCTCGGCATACGCAAATGCGGGATCGAGCCTCAGGAGTCCACCCGGATATTCTCGAGCATCTCCTCCACAAAAAAACCAGAGTGTCCCTAATTTCTTGCTTTGTGCTCTCACCTCTGGTTTCACTGGGGGCTGTCCCCCACCACCATCTCGCTCTCTCTGTCAAAGTGTTAACTTAAAGCTCCAAATCATAAAGTTCCTTGTCATTCTTCCCTTTAATTTCCAGCTGAGTCTCCATCTGTAGCGCTGAACCCAGCATGCTTTCTAATTATGCCTGGGCTGCTTAACCCTCTCGAGAAGGTGTCTAGGGTGAGGCACCTTCTGCTATTTGAGAGGGCGCCTGCAGCCTACGTAAGTGGTGCAAACTTCTTGTCTTGAAGTTTTATTGGTCTCCTGCATAAACCAAGCTACTCAGTCTCTTTTCTCGACCGGATTTTCCTACTGAGCTATCCTCATACTATTATTCTTGATATCTCTGATTAGCATATAAATAGTCGCCTAGGCCATCTCTCCTTCGAATACCCTGGATCAGCTGGGGCTGGTCCCCGGCAGGTGGCGCCCGAACAGGGACCTCAGGAGGCAACACTCAAAGAGCTGAGCAGACACGAACCACGCAATCAGCAGGCAATAAGCATGGAGCTCTGAAGTGACGAATCATGCTGCTCAACTGGCAATAATCAAGCAGGTGACCAGGCAGGAATCCCGCAGCTCAGCTGACAATTGTCAAACAGATGAGCCGACAGGAATCACGCAGCTCGGCTGGCAATTGTCATGCAGATGAGCAGGCAGGAATCACGCAGCTCAGCAGGCCCTGATTACGTGACTCTGCAGGCACTGATCACGTGGCTGATCAAGTACAGATCACGTGACTGAGCATGCACTAATGACGTGGCTGATCGGGCACTGATCACGTGGCTCATCTTGCACTGATCACGTGTTTATCAGGCAGTGATCAGTGACTGACAGGCGCTGATCCTGGGACTGTGCACGCACTGATCACGTGGCTGATCAGGAACTGACCAACTGACTTCGCATGCAGTGATCATGTGGCTGATCGTTCACTGATCACGTGTTTATCATACCGTGATCACCTGACTGAGGGGCGATGATGACCTGACTGTGCAGTCAGTGATCACGTGGCTGATCATGCACTGATATCGTGACTGAGCACGCACTGATTATGTGCTAGGAGCCGATGAGGCATTCCACTCTGGACAAAGGTCATGAGGAAGGAGGCTCGGCATACGCAAATGTGGGATCGAGCCTCAGTAGTCCACCCGGATATTCTCGAGCGTCTCCCTCCCAAAAAAAACAGAGTCTGCCTACTTTATTGCTTTGTGCTCTCACCTCTGATTTCATTGGGGGCTGTCCCCCACCAACATCTCGCTCTCACTGTCAAGGAGTTCACTTACAGCTCCAATTCATAAAGTTCCTTGTCATTCTTCCCTTTAACTTCCAGCTGAGTCTCCATCTGGAGCTCGGAACCCACCACGCTTCCTAATTATGCCTGGACTGCTTAACCCTCTCGAGTAGGTGTCTAGGGTGAGGCACATTCTGCTATTCGAGAGGGTGCCTGCAGCCTACGTAAGTGGTGCAAACTTCTTGTCTTGAAGTTTTATTGGTCTCCCGCGTAAACCAAGCTACTCAGTCTCTTTTCTCCACCGAATTTTCCTACTGAGTTATCCTCATACTATTATTCTTGATATCTCTGATTAGCATATAAATAGTCGCCTAGGCCATCTCTCCTTCGAATACCCTGGATCAGCTGGGGCTGGTCCCCGGCAGGTGGCGCCCGAACAGGGACCTCATGAGGCAATACTCAAAGAGCTAAGCAGACAGGAACCACGCAATCAGCAGGCAATTAGCATGGAGCTCCTTAGTGACAAATCATGCTGCTCAACTGGATATAATCAAGCAGGTGACCAGGCAGGAATCCCGCAGTTCAGGTGGCAATTGTGAAGCAGATGACCCGACAGGAATCACGCATGTCAGCTCGCAATTGTCATGCAGATGAGCCGGCGGGAATCACGCAGCTCAGCAGGCCCTGATCACGTGACTCTGCAGGCACTGATCACGTGGCTGATCAAGTACAGATCCCGTGACTGAGCATGGCCTGATCACGTGACTGAGGATGCACTGATGTCCTGGCTGATCGGGCACTGATCACGTGGCTCATCATGCACTGATCACGTGTTTATCAGGCAGTGATCAGTGACTGACAATCGCTGATCCTGGGACTGTGCAGGCACTGATCACGTGGCTGATCAGGAACTGACCAACTGACTGTGCATGTTGAGATCCCGTGGCTGATCGTTCACTGATCACGGGTTTATCATACGGTGATCACGTGACTGAGAGGCGCTGATCACGTGACTGTGCAGTAAGTGATCACGTGGCTGATCATGCACTGATATCGTGACTGAGCATGCACTGATCATGTGCCGGGAGCCGGTGAGGCATTCCACTCTGGACAAAGGTCCTCAGGAAGGAGGCTCGGCATCCGCAAATGCGGGATCGAGCCTCAGGAGTCGACCCGGATATTCTCGAGCATCTCCTCCACAAAAAAACCAGAGTCTCCCTACTTTCTTGCTTTGTGCTCTCACCTCTGGTTTCACTGGGGGCTGTCCCCCACCAACATCTCGCTCTCACTGTCAAGGAGTTAACTTACAGCTCCAATTCATAAAGTTCCTTGTCATTCTTCCCTTTAATTTCCAGCTGAGTCTCCATCTGTAGCGCTGAACCCAGCATGCTTTCTAATTATGCCTGGGCTGCTTAACCCTCTCGAGTAGGTGTCTAGGGTGAGGCACATTCTGCTATTCGAGAGGGCGCCTGCAGCCTACGTAAGTGGTGCAAACTTCTTGTCTTGAAGTTTTATTGGTCTCCCGCGTAAACCAAGCTATTCAGTCTCTTTTCTCCACCGAATTTTCCTACTGAGCTATCCTCATACTATTATTCTTGATATCTCTGATTAGCATATAAATAGTCGCCTAGGCCATCTCTCCTTCGAATACCCTGGATCAGCTGGGGCTGGTCCTCGGCAGGTGGCGCCCGAACAGGGACCTCAGGAGGCATTACTCAAAGAGCTGAGCAGACAGGAACCACGTATTCAGCATGCAATTAGCATGGAGCTCAGCAATGACGAATCATGCTGCTCAACTGGCAATAATCAAGCAGGTGACCAGGCAGGAATCACGCAGCTCAACTGGCAATTGTCAAGCAGATGAGCCGACAGGAATCACGCAGCTCAGCTCGCAATTGTCATGCAGATGAGCCGGCGGGAATCACGCAGCTCAGCAGGCCCTGATCACGTGATTCTGCAGGCACTGATCACGTGGCTGATCAAGTACAGATCCCGTGACTGAGCATGGCCTGATCACGTGACTGAGGATGCACTGATGTCCTGGCTGATCGGGCACTGATCACGTGGCTCATCATGCACTGATCACGTGTTTATCAGGCAGTGATCAGTGACTGACAATCGCTGATCCTGGGACTGTGCAGGCACTGATCACCTGGCTGATCAGGAACTGACCAACTGACTGCGCATGTTGAGATCCCGTGGCTGATCGTTCACTGATCACGTGTTTATCATACGGTGATCACGTGACTGTGAGGCGCTGATCACGTGACTGTGCAGTAAGTGATCACGTGGCTGATCATGCACTGATATCGTGACTGAGCATGCACTGATCATGTGCTGGGAGCCGGTGAGGCATTCCACTCTGGACAAAGGTCCTCAGGAAGGAGGCTCGGCATCCGCAAATGCGGGATCGATCCTCAGGAGTCGACCCGGATATTCTCGAGCATCTCCTCCACAAAAAAACCAGAGTCTCCCTACTTTCTTGCTTTGTGCTCTCACCTCTGGTTTCACTGGGGGCTGTCCCCCACCAACATCTCGCTCTCACTGTCAAGGAGTTAACTTACAGCTCCAATTCATAAAGTTCCTTGTCATTCTTCCCTTTAATTTCCAGCTGAGTCTCCATCTGTAGCGCTGAACCCAGCATGCTTTCTAATTATGCCTGGGCTGCTTAACCCTCTCGAGTAGGTGTCTAGGGTGAGGCACATTCTGCTATTCGAGAGGGCGCCTGCAGCCTACGTAAGTGGTGCAAACTTCTTGTCTTGAAGATTTATTGGTCCCCGCGTAAACCAAGCTACTCAGTCTCTTTTCTCCACCGAATTTTCCTACTGAGCTATCCTCATACTATTATTCTTGATATCTCTGATTAGCATATAAATAGTCGCCTAGGCCATCTCTCCTTCGAATACCCTGGATCAGCTGGGGCTGGTCCTCGGCAGGTGGCGCCCGAACAGGGACCTCAGGAGGCATTACTCAAAGAGCTGAGCAGACAGGAACCACGTATTCAGCATGCAATTAGCATGGAGCTCAGCAATGACGAATCATGCTGCTCAACTGGCAATAATCAAGCAGGTGACCAGGCAGGAATCACGCAGCTCAACTGGCAATTGTCAAGCAGATGAGCCGACAGGAATCACGCAGCTCAGCTCGCAATTGTCATGCAGATGAGCCGGCAGGAATCACGCAGCTCAGAAGGCCCTGATCACGTGACTCTGCAGGCACTGATCACGTGGCTGATCAAGTACAGATCACGTGACTGAGCATGCCCTGATCACGTGGCTATCATGCACTGATAACGTGACTGCGCATGCACTGATGACGTGGCTGATTGGGCACTGATCACGTGGCTCATCATGCACTGATCACGTGTTTGTCAGGCAGGGATCAGTGACTGACAGGCGCTGATCAAGGGACTGTGCACGCAGTGATCACGGGGCTGATCAGGAACTGACCACCTGACTGCAGATGCAGTGATCACGTGGCTGATCGTTCACTGATCACGGGTTTATCATACGGTGATCACGTGACTGAGAGGCGCTGATCACGTGACTGTGCATTCAGTGATCACTGGGCTGATCACGCACTGATTTCGTGACTGAGCATGCACTGATCATGTGCCGGGAGCCGGTGAGGCATTCCACTCTGGACAAAGGTCCTCAGGAAGGAGGCTCGGCATACGCAAATGCGGGATCGAGCCTCAGGAGTCCACCCGGATATTCTCGAGCATCTCCTCCACAAAAAAACCAGAGTGTCCCTAATTTCTTGCTTTGTGCTCTCACCTCTGGTTTCACTGGGGGCTGTCCCCCACCACCATCTCGCTCTCTCTGTCAAAGTGTTAACTTAAAGCTCCAAATCATAAAGTTCCTTGTCATTCTTCCCTTTAATTTCCAGCTGAGTCTCCATCTGTAGCGCTGAACCCAGCATGCTTTCTAATTATGCCTGGGCTGCTTAACCCTCTCGAGAAGGTGTCTAGGGTGAGGCACCTTCTGCTATTTGAGAGGGCGCCTGCAGCCTACGTAAGTGGTGCAAACTTCTTGTCTTGAAGTTTTATTGGTCTCCTGCATAAACCAAGCTACTCAGTCTCTTTTCTCGACCGGATTTTCCTACTGAGCTATCCTCATACTATTATTCTTGATATCTCTGATTAGCATATAAATAGTCGCCTAGGCCATCTCTCCTTCGAATACCCTGGATCAGCTGGGGCTGGTCCCCGGCAGGTGGCGCCCGAACAGGGACCTCAGGAGGCAACACTCAAAGAGCTGAGCAGACACGAACCACGCAATCAGCAGGCAATAAGCATGGAGCTCTGAAGTGACGAATCATGCTGCTCAACTGGCAATAATCAAGCAGGTGACCAGGCAGGAATCCCGCAGCTCAGCTGACAATTGTCAAACAGATGAGCCGACAGGAATCACGCAGCTCGGCTGGCAATTGTCATGCAGATGAGCAGGCAGGAATCACGCAGCTCAGCAGGCCCTGATTACGTGACTCTGCAGGCACTGATCACGTGGCTGATCAAGTACAGATCACGTGACTGAGCATGCACTAATGACGTGGCTGATCGGGCACTGATCACGTGGCTCATCTTGCACTGATCACGTGTTTATCAGGCAGTGATCAGTGACTGACAGGCGCTGATCCTGGGACTGTGCACGCACTGATCACGTGGCTGATCAGGAACTGACCAACTGACTTCGCATGCAGTGATCATGTGGCTGATCGTTCACTGATCACGTGTTTATCATACCGTGATCACCTGACTGAGGGGCGATGATGACCTGACTGTGCAGTCAGTGATCACGTGGCTGATCATGCACTGATATCGTGACTGAGCACGCACTGATTATGTGCTAGGAGCCGATGAGGCATTCCACTCTGGACAAAGGTCATGAGGAAGGAGGCTCGGCATACGCAAATGTGGGATCGAGCCTCAGTAGTCCACCCGGATATTCTCGAGCGTCTCCCTCCCAAAAAAAACAGAGTCTGCCTACTTTATTGCTTTGTGCTCTCACCTCTGATTTCATTGGGGGCTGTCCCCCACCAACATCTCGCTCTCACTGTCAAGGAGTTCACTTACAGCTCCAATTCATAAAGTTCCTTGTCATTCTTCCCTTTAACTTCCAGCTGAGTCTCCATCTGGAGCTCGGAACCCACCACGCTTCCTAATTATGCCTGGACTGCTTAACCCTCTCGAGTAGGTGTCTAGGGTGAGGCACATTCTGCTATTCGAGAGGGTGCCTGCAGCCTACGTAAGTGGTGCAAACTTCTTGTCTTGAAGTTTTATTGGTCTCCCGCGTAAACCAAGCTACTCAGTCTCTTTTCTCCACCGAATTTTCCTACTGAGTTATCCTCATACTATTATTCTTGATATCTCTGATTAGCATATAAATAGTCGCCTAGGCCATCTCTCCTTCGAATACCCTGGATCAGCTGGGGCTGGTCCCCGGCAGGTGGCGCCCGAACAGGGACCTCATGAGGCAATACTCAAAGAGCTAAGCAGACAGGAACCACGCAATCAGCAGGCAATTAGCATGGAGCTCCTTAGTGACAAATCATGCTGCTCAACTGGATATAATCAAGCAGGTGACCAGGCAGGAATCCCGCAGTTCAGGTGGCAATTGTGAAGCAGATGACCCGACAGGAATCACGCATGTCAGCTCGCAATTGTCATGCAGATGAGCCGGCGGGAATCACGCAGCTCAGCAGGCCCTGATCACGTGACTCTGCAGGCACTGATCACGTGGCTGATCAAGTACAGATCCCGTGACTGAGCATGGCCTGATCACGTGACTGAGGATGCACTGATGTCCTGGCTGATCGGGCACTGATCACGTGGCTCATCATGCACTGATCACGTGTTTATCAGGCAGTGATCAGTGACTGACAATCGCTGATCCTGGGACTGTGCAGGCACTGATCACGTGGCTGATCAGGAACTGACCAACTGACTGTGCATGTTGAGATCCCGTGGCTGATCGTTCACTGATCACGGGTTTATCATACGGTGATCACGTGACTGAGAGGCGCTGATCACGTGACTGTGCAGTAAGTGATCACGTGGCTGATCATGCACTGATATCGTGACTGAGCATGCACTGATCATGTGCCGGGAGCCGGTGAGGCATTCCACTCTGGACAAAGGTCCTCAGGAAGGAGGCTCGGCATCCGCAAATGCGGGATTGAGCCTCAGGAGTCCACCCGGATATTCTCGAGCATCTCCTCCACAAAAAAACCAGAGTCTCCCTACTTTCTTGCTTTGTGCTCTCACCTCTGGTTTCACTGGGGGCTGTCCCCCACCAACATCTCGCTCTCACTGTCAAGGAGTTAACTTACAGCTCCAATTCATAAAGTTCCTTGTCATTCTTCCCTTTAATTTCCAGCTGAGTCTCCATCTGTAGCGCTGAACCCAGCATGCTTTCTAATTATGCCTGGGCTGCTTAACCCTCTCGAGTAGGTGTCTAGGGTGAGGCACATTCTGCTATTCGAGAGGGCGCCTGCAGCCTACGTAAGTGGTGCAAACTTCTTGTCTTGAAGTTTTATTGGTCTCCCAGGTAAACCAAGCTACTCAGTCTCTTTTCTCCACCGAATTTTCCTACTGAGCTATCCTCATACTATTATTCTTGATATCTCTGATTAGCATATAAATAGTCGCCTAGGCCATCTCTCCTTCGAATACCCTGGATCAGCTGGGGCTGGTCCTCGGCAGGTGGCGCCCGAACAGGGACCTCAGGAGGCATTACTCAAAGAGCTGAGCAGACAGGAACCACGTATTCAGCATGCAATTAGCATGGAGCTCAGCAATGACGAATCATGCTGCTCAACTGGCAATAATCAAGCAGGTGACCAGGCAGGAATCACGCAGCTAAACTGGCAATTGTCAAGCAGATGAGCCGACAGGAATCACGCAGCTCAGCTCGCAATTGTCATGCAGATGAGCCGGCGGGAATCACGCAGCTCAGCAGGCCCTGATCACGTGACTCTGCAGGCACTGATCACGTGGCTGATCAAGTACAGATCCCGTGACTGAGCATGGCCTGATCACGTGACTGAGGATGCACTGATGTCCTGGCTGATCGGGCACTGATCACGTGGCTCATCATGCACTGATCACGTGTTTATCAGGCAGTGATCAGTGACTGACAATCGCTGATCCTGGGACTGTGCAGGCACTGATCACGTGGCTGATCAGGAACTGACCAACTGACTGCGCATGTTGAGATCCCGTGGCTGATCGTTCACTGATCACGTGTTTATCATACGGTGATCACGTGACTGTGAGGCGCTGATCACGTGACTGTGCAGTAAGTGATCACGTGGCTGATCATGCACTGATATCGTGACTGAGCATGCACTGATCATGTGCCGGGAGCCGGTGAGGCATTCCACTCTGGACAAAGGTCCTCAGGAAGGAGGCTCGGCATCCGCAAATGCGGGATCGAGCCTCAGGAGTCGACCCGGATATTCTCGAGCATCTCCTCCACAAAAAAACCAGAGTCTCCCTACTTTCTTGCTTTGTGCTCTCACCTCTGGTTTCACTGGGGGCTGTCCCCCACCAACATCTCGCTCTCACTGTCAAGGAGTTAACTTACAGCTCCAATTCATAAAGTTCCTTGTCATTCTTCCCTTTAATTTCCAGCTGAGTCTCCATCTGTAGCGCTGAACCCAGCATGCTTTCTAATTATGCCTGGGCTGCTTAACCCTCTCGAGTAGGTGTCTAGGGTGAGGCACATTCTGCTATTCGAGAGGGCGCCTGCAGCCTACGTAAGTGGTGCAAACTTCTTGTCTTGAAGATTTATTGGTCCCCGCGTAAACCAAGCTACTCAGTCTCTTTTCTCCACCGAATTTTCCTACTGAGCTATCCTCATACTATTATTCTTGATATCTCTGATTAGCATATAAATAGTCGCCTAGGCCATCTCTCCTTCGAATACCCTGGATCAGCTGGGGCTGGTCCTCGGCAGGTGGCGCCCGAACAGGGACCTCAGGAGGCATTACTCAAAGAGCTGAGCAGACAGGAACCACGTATTCAGCATGCAATTAGCATGGAGCTCAGCAATGACGAATCATGCTGCTCAACTGGCAATAATCAAGCAGGTGACCAGGCAGGAATCACGCAGCTCAACTGGCAATTGTCAAGCAGATGAGCCGACAGGAATCACGCAGCTCAGCTCGCAATTGTCATGCAGATGAGCCGGCAGGAATCACGCAGCTCAGAAGGCCCTGATCACGTGACTCTGCAGGCACTGATCACGTGGCTGATCAAGTACAGATCACGTGACTGAGCATGCCCTGATCACGTGGCTATCATGCACTGATAACGTGACTGCGCATGCACTGATGACGTGGCTGATTGGGCACTGATCACGTGGCTCATCATGCACTGATCACGTGTTTGTCAGGCAGGGATCAGTGACTGACAGGCGCTGATCAAGGGACTGTGCACGCAGTGATCACGGGGCTGATCAGGAACTGACCACCTGACTGCAGATGCAGTGATCACGTGGCTGATCGTTCACTGATCACGGGTTTATCATACGGTGATCACGTGACTGAGAGGCGCTGATCACGTGACTGTGCATTCAGTGATCACTGGGCTGATCACGCACTGATTTCGTGACTGAGCATGCACTGATCATGTGCCGGGAGCCGGTGAGGCATTCCACTCTGGACAAAGGTCCTCAGGAAGGAGGCTCGGCATACGCAAATGCGGGATCGAGCCTCAGGAGTCCACCCGGATATTCTCGAGCATCTCCTCCACAAAAAAACCAGAGTGTCCCTAATTTCTTGCTTTGTGCTCTCACCTCTGGTTTCACTGGGGGCTGTCCCCCACCACCATCTCGCTCTCTCTGTCAAAGTGTTAACTTAAAGCTCCAAATCATAAAGTTCCTTGTCATTCTTCCCTTTAATTTCCAGCTGAGTCTCCATCTGTAGCGCTGAACCCAGCATGCTTTCTAATTATGCCTGGGCTGCTTAACCCTCTCGAGAAGGTGTCTAGGGTGAGGCACCTTCTGCTATTTGAGAGGGCGCCTGCAGCCTACGTAAGTGGTGCAAACTTCTTGTCTTGAAGTTTTATTGGTCTCCTGCATAAACCAAGCTACTCAGTCTCTTTTCTCGACCGGATTTTCCTACTGAGCTATCCTCATACTATTATTCTTGATATCTCTGATTAGCATATAAATAGTCGCCTAGGCCATCTCTCCTTCGAATACCCTGGATCAGCTGGGGCTGGTCCCCGGCAGGTGGCGCCCGAACAGGGACCTCAGGAGGCAACACTCAAAGAGCTGAGCAGACACGAACCACGCAATCAGCAGGCAATAAGCATGGAGCTCTGAAGTGACGAATCATGCTGCTCAACTGGCAATAATCAAGCAGGTGACCAGGCAGGAATCCCGCAGCTCAGCTGACAATTGTCAAACAGATGAGCCGACAGGAATCACGCAGCTCGGCTGGCAATTGTCATGCAGATGAGCAGGCAGGAATCACGCAGCTCAGCAGGCCCTGATTACGTGACTCTGCAGGCACTGATCACGTGGCTGATCAAGTACAGATCACGTGACTGAGCATGCACTAATGACGTGGCTGATCGGGCACTGATCACGTGGCTCATCTTGCACTGATCACGTGTTTATCAGGCAGTGATCAGTGACTGACAGGCGCTGATCCTGGGACTGTGCACGCACTGATCACGTGGCTGATCAGGAACTGACCAACTGACTTCGCATGCAGTGATCATGTGGCTGATCGTTCACTGATCACGTGTTTATCATACCGTGATCACCTGACTGAGGGGCGATGATGACCTGACTGTGCAGTCAGTGATCACGTGGCTGATCATGCACTGATATCGTGACTGAGCACGCACTGATTATGTGCTAGGAGCCGATGAGGCATTCCACTCTGGACAAAGGTCATGAGGAAGGAGGCTCGGCATACGCAAATGTGGGATCGAGCCTCAGTAGTCCACCCGGATATTCTCGAGCGTCTCCCTCCCAAAAAAAACAGAGTCTGCCTACTTTATTGCTTTGTGCTCTCACCTCTGATTTCATTGGGGGCTGTCCCCCACCAACATCTCGCTCTCACTGTCAAGGAGTTCACTTACAGCTCCAATTCATAAAGTTCCTTGTCATTCTTCCCTTTAACTTCCAGCTGAGTCTCCATCTGGAGCTCGGAACCCACCACGCTTCCTAATTATGCCTGGACTGCTTAACCCTCTCGAGTAGGTGTCTAGGGTGAGGCACATTCTGCTATTCGAGAGGGTGCCTGCAGCCTACGTAAGTGGTGCAAACTTCTTGTCTTGAAGTTTTATTGGTCTCCCGCGTAAACCAAGCTACTCAGTCTCTTTTCTCCACCGAATTTTCCTACTGAGTTATCCTCATACTATTATTCTTGATATCTCTGATTAGCATATAAATAGTCGCCTAGGCCATCTCTCCTTCGAATACCCTGGATCAGCTGGGGCTGGTCCCCGGCAGGTGGCGCCCGAACAGGGACCTCATGAGGCAATACTCAAAGAGCTAAGCAGACAGGAACCACGCAATCAGCAGGCAATTAGCATGGAGCTCCTTAGTGACAAATCATGCTGCTCAACTGGATATAATCAAGCAGGTGACCAGGCAGGAATCCCGCAGTTCAGGTGGCAATTGTGAAGCAGATGACCCGACAGGAATCACGCATGTCAGCTCGCAATTGTCATGCAGATGAGCCGGCGGGAATCACGCAGCTCAGCAGGCCCTGATCACGTGACTCTGCAGGCACTGATCACGTGGCTGATCAAGTACAGATCCCGTGACTGAGCATGGCCTGATCACGTGACTGAGGATGCACTGATGTCCTGGCTGATCGGGCACTGATCACGTGGCTCATCATGCACTGATCACGTGTTTATCAGGCAGTGATCAGTGACTGACAATCGCTGATCCTGGGACTGTGCAGGCACTGATCACGTGGCTGATCAGGAACTGACCAACTGACTGTGCATGTTGAGATCCCGTGGCTGATCGTTCACTGATCACGGGTTTATCATACGGTGATCACGTGACTGAGAGGCGCTGATCACGTGACTGTGCAGTAAGTGATCACGTGGCTGATCATGCACTGATATCGTGACTGAGCATGCACTGATCATGTGCCGGGAGCCGGTGAGGCATTCCACTCTGGACAAAGGTCCTCAGGAAGGAGGCTCGGCATCCGCAAATGCGGGATCGAGCCTCAGGAGTCCACCCGGATATTCTCGAGCATCTCCTCCACAAAAAAACCAGAGTCTCCCTACTTTCTTGCTTTGTGCTCTCACCTCTGGTTTCACTGGGGGCTGTCCCCCACCAACATCTCGCTCTCACTGTCAAGGAGTTAACTTACAGCTCCAATTCATAAAGTTCCTTGTCATTCTTCCCTTTAATTTCCAGCTGAGTCTCCATCTGTAGCGCTGAACCCAGCATGCTTTCTAATTATGCCTGGGCTGCTTAACCCTCTCGAGTAGGTGTCTAGGGTGAGGCACATTCTGCTATTCGAGAGGGCGCCTGCAGCCTACGTAAGTGGTGCAAACTTCTTGTCTTGAAGTTTTATTGGTCTCCCGCGTAAACCAAGCTACTCAGTCTCTTTTCTCCACCGAATTTTCCTACTGAGCTATCCTCATACTATTATTCTTGATATCTCTGATTAGCATATAAATAGTCGCCTAGGCCATCTCTCCTTCGAATACCCTGGATCAGCTGGGGCTGGTCCTCGGCAGGTGGCGCCCGAACAGGGACCTCAGGAGGCATTACTCAAAGAGCTGAGCAGACAGGAACCACGTATTCAGCATGCAATTAGCATGGAGCTCAGCAATGACGAATCATGCTGCTCAACTGGCAATAATCAAGCAGGTGACCAGGCAGGAATCACGCAGCTAAACTGGCAATTGTCAAGCAGATGAGCCGACAGGAATCACGCAGCTCAGCTCGCAATTGTCATGCAGATGAGCCGGCGGGAATCACGCAGCTCAGCAGGCCCTGATCACGTGACTCTGCAGGCACTGATCACGTGGCTGATCAAGTACAGATCCCGTGACTGAGCATGGCCTGATCACGTGACTGAGGATGCACTGATGTCCTGGCTGATCGGGCACTGATCACGTGGCTCATCATGCACTGATCACGTGTTTATCAGGCAGTGATCAGTGACTGACAATCGCTGATCCTGGGACTGTGCAGGCACTGATCACCTGGCTGATCAGGAACTGACCAACTGACTGCGCATGTTGAGATCCCGTGGCTGATCGTTCACTGATCACGTGTTTATCATACGGTGATCACGTGACTGTGAGGCGCTGATCACGTGACTGTGCAGTAAGTGATCACGTGGCTGATCATGCACTGATATCGTGACTGAGCATGCACTGATCATGTGCTGGGAGCCGGTGAGGCATTCCACTCTGGACAAAGGTCCTCAGGAAGGAGGCTCGGCATCCGCAAATGCGGGATCGAGCCTCAGGAGTCGACCCGGATATTCTCGAGCATCTCCTCCACAAAAAAACCAGAGTCTCCCTACTTTCTTGCTTTGTGCTCTCACCTCTGGTTTCACTGGGGGCTGTCCCCCACCAACATCTCGCTCTCACTGTCAAGGAGTTAACTTACAGCTCCAATTCATAAAGTTCCTTGTCATTCTTCCCTTTAATTTCCAGCTGAGTCTCCATCTGTAGCGCTGAACCCAGCATGCTTTCTAATTATGCCTGGGCTGCTTAACCCTCTCGAGTAGGTGTCTAGGGTGAGGCACATTCTGCTATTCGAGAGGGCGCCTGCAGCCTACGTAAGTGGTGCAAACTTCTTGTCTTGAAGTTTTATTGGTCTCCCGCGTAAACCAAGCTACTCAGTCTCTTTTCTCCACCGAATTTTCCTACTGAGCTATCCTCATACTATTATTCTTGATATCTCTGATTAGCATATAAATAGTCGCCTAGGCCATCTCTCCTTCGAATACCCTGGATCAGCTGGGGCTGGTCCTCGGCAGGTGGCGCCCGAACAGGGACCTCAGGAGGCATTACTCAAAGAGCTGAGCAGACAGGAACCACGTATTCAGCATGCAATTAGCATGGAGCTCAGCAATGACGAATCATGCTGCTCAACTGGCAATAATCAAGCAGGTGACCAGGCAGGAATCACGCAGCTAAACTGGCAATTGTCAAGCAGATGAGCCGACAGGAATCACGCAGCTCAGCTCGCAATTGTCATGCAGATGAGCCGGCAGGAATCACGCAGCTCAGAAGGCCCTGATCACGTGACTCTGCAGGCACTGATCACGTGGCTGATCAAGTACAGATCACGTGACTGAGCATGCCCTGATCACGTGGCTATCATGCACTGATAACGTGACTGCACATGCACTGATGACGTGGCTGATTGGGCACTGATCACGTGGCTCATCATGCACTGATCACGTGTTTGTCCGGCAGGGATCAGTGACTGACAGGCGCTGATCAAGGGACTGTGCACGCAGTGATCACGGGGCTGATCAGGAACTGACCACCTGACTGCAGATGCAGTGATCACGTGGCTGATCGTTCACTGATCACGGGTTTATCATACGGTGATCACGTGACTGAGAGGCGCTGATCACGTGACTGTGCATTCAGTGATCACGGGGCTGATCACGCACTGATTTCGTGACTGAGCATGCACTGATCATGTGCCGGGAGCCGGTGAGGCATTCCACTCTGGACAAAGGTCCTCAGGAAGGAGGCTCGGCATACGCAAATGCGGGATCGAGCCTCAGGAGTCCACCCGGATATTCTCGAGCATCTCCTCCACAAAAAACCAGAGTGTCCCTAATTTCTTGCTTTGTGCTCTCACCTCTGGTTTCACTGGGGGCTGTCCCCCACCACCATCTCGCTCTCTCTGTCAAAGTGTTAACTTAAAGCTCCAAATCATAAAGTTCCTTGTCATTCTTCCCTTTAATTTCCAGCTGAGTCTCCATCTGTAGCGCTGAACCCAGCATGCTTTCTAATTATGCCTGGGCTGCTTAACCCTCTCGAGAAGGTGTCTAGGGTGAGGCACCTTCTGCTATTTGAGAGGGCGCCTGCAGCCTACGTAAGTGGTGCAAACTTCTTGTCTTGAAGTTTTATTGGTCTCCTGCATAAACCAAGCTACTCAGTCTCTTTTCTCGACCGGATTTTCCTACTGAGCTATCCTCATACTATTATTCTTGATATCTCTGATTAGCATATAAATAGTCGCCTAGGCCATCTCTCCTTCGAATACCCTGGATCAGCTGGGGCTGGTCCCCGGCAGGTGGCGCCCGAACAGGGACCTCAGGAGGCAACACTCAAAGAGCTGAGCAGACACGAACCACGCAATCAGCAGGCAATAAGCATGGAGCTCTGAAGTGACGAATCATGCTGCTCAACTGGCAATAATCAAGCAGGTGACCAGGCAGGAATCCCGCAGCTCAGCTGGCAATTGTCAAGCAGATGAGCCGACAGGAATCACGCAGCTCAACTGGCAATTTTCATGCAGATGAGCCGGCAGGAATCACGCATCTCAGCAGGCCCTGATCACGTGACTCTGCAGGCACTGATCACGTGGCTGATCAAGTACAGATCACGTGACTGAGCATGCACTGTCACGTGACTGCATGCACTGATGAGGTGGCTGATCGGGCACTGATCACGTGGCTCATCATGCACTGATCCAGGGTTTATCAGGCAGTGATCAGTGACTGACAGGCGCTGATCATGGGAATGTGCACGCACTGATCACGTGGCTGATCAGGAACTGACCACCTGACTGAGCATGCAGTGATCACGTGGCTGATCGTTCACTGATCACGTGTATATCATACCGTGATCACGTGACTGAGGGGCGCTGATCACGAGACTGTGCAGTCAGTGATCACGTGGCTGATCATGCACTGATATCGTGACTGAGCATGCACTGATCATGTGCCGGGAGCCGGTGAGGCATTCCACTCTGGACAAAGGTCCTCAGGAAGGAGGCTCGGCATACGCAAATGTGGGATCGAGCCTCAGGAGTCCACCCGGATATTCTCGAGCATCTCGCCCCCCAAAAAACCAGAGTCTGCCTACTTTATTGCTTTGTTCTCTTACCTCTGATTTCACTGGGGGCTGTCCCCCAACACCATCTCGCTTTCTCTGTCAAAGAGTTAACTTACAGCTCCAATTCATAAAGTTCCTTGTCATTCTTCCCTTTAACTTCCAGCTGTGTCTCCATCTGGAGCGCGGAACCCACCACGCTTACTAATTATGCCTGGGCTGCTAAGACCCAGTCGAGAAGGTGTCTAGGGTGAGGCACCTTCCGCTATTCGAGAGGGCGCCTGCGGCCTACGTAAGTGGTGCAAACTTCTTGTCTTGAAGTTTTATTGGTCTCCCTCGTAAACCAAGCTACTCAGTCTCTTTTCTCCACCGAATTTTCCTACTGAGCTATCCTCATACTATTATCTTGATATCTATGATTAGCATATAAATAGTCGCCTAGGCCATCTCTCCTTCGAATACCCTGGATCAGCTGGGGCTGGTCCCCGGCAGGTGGCGCCCGAGCAGGGACGTCAGGAGGCAATACTCAAACAGCTGAGCAGACACGAACCACGCATACAGCAGGCAATTAGCATGGAGCTCAGCAGTGAAAAATCAGGCTGCTCAACTGGCAATAATGAAGCAGGTGACCAGACAGGAATCACGCAGCTCAGCAGGCCCTGGTCACGTGACTCTGCAGGCCCTGATCACGTGGCTGATCAAGTACAGATCACGTGACTTAGCATGCACTGATCCCGTGGCTATCATGCACTGATGACGTGGGTGATCGGGCACTGATCACGTGGCTCATCAGGCAGTGACCACGCGTTTATCCGGCAGTGATCAATGACTGACAGGCGCTGATCATGGGACTGTGCACGCACTGATCACGTGGCTGATCAGGAACTGAGCAACTGACTGTGCATGCAGAGATCCCGTGGCTGATGGTTCACTGATCATGTGTTTATCATACGGTGATCACGTGACTGTGCAGTAAGTGATCACGTGGCTGATCATGCACTGATGTCGTGGACTGAGCATGCACTGATCATGTGCCGGGAGCCGGTGAGGCATTTCACTCTGGACAAAGGTCCTCAGGAAGGAGGCTCGGCATCCGCAAATGCGGGATCGAGCCTCAGGAGTCCACCCAGATATCCTCGGGTATCTCCTCCCCAAAAAAACCAGAGTCTCCCTAATTTCTTGCTTTGTGCTCTCACCTCTGATTTCACTGGGGGCTGTCCCCCACCACCATCTCGCTCTCTCTGTCAAAGAGTTAACTTAAAGCTCCAATTCATAAATTTCCTTGTCACTCTTCCCTTTAACTTCCAGCTGTGTCTCCATCTGGAGCCTGGAACCCACCACGCTTACTAATTATGCCTGGGCTGCTAAGACCCAGTCGAGAAGGTGTCTAGGGTGAGGCACCTTCCGCTATTCGAGAGGGCGCCTGCGGCCTACGTAAGTGGTGCAAAGTTCTTGTCTTGAAGTTTTATTGGTATCCTGCGTAAACCAAGCTACTCAGTCTCTTTTCTCCACCGAATTTTCCTACTGAGCTATCCTCATACTATTATTCTTGATATCTCTGATTAGCATATGAATAGTCGCCTAGGCCATCTCTCCTTCGAATACCCTGGATCAGCTGGGGCTGGTCCCCGGCAGGTGGCGCCCAAACAGGGACCTCAGGAGGCAATACTCAAAGAGCTAAGCAGACACGAACCACGCAATCAGCAGGCAATTAGCATGGAGCTCCAGTGACAAATCATGCTGCTCAACTGGATATAATCAAGCAGGTGACCAGGCAGGAATCCTGCAGTTCAGCTTGTAATTGTCAAGCAGATGACCCGACAGGAATCACGCAGGTCAGCTCGCAATTGTCATGCAGATGAGCCGGCAGGAATCACGCAGCTCAGCAGGCCCTGATCACGTGACTCTGCAGGCACTGATCACGTGGCTGATCAAGTACAGATCACGAGACTGAGCATGCACTGATCACGTGGCTATCATGCACTGATCACGTGACTTCGCATGCACTGATGACGTGGCTGATCGGGCACTGAACACGTGGCTCATCATGCACTGATCACGTGTTTATCAGGCAGTAATCAGTGACTGATAGGCGCTGATCATGGGACTGTGCACCCACTGATCACGTGGCTGTTCAGGAACTCACCACCTGACTGCCCAGGCAGTGATCATGTGGCTGATCGTTCACTGACCACGTGTTTATCATCCCGTGATCACGTGACTGACAGGCGCTGATCACCTGACTGTGCAGTCAGTGATCATGTGGCTGATCATGCACTGATATCCTGACTGAGCACTCACTGATAATGTGCCGGTAACCGGTGAGGCATTCCACTCTGGACA
This sequence comes from Bos taurus, assembly GCF_002263795.3. Classification (NCBI taxonomy): domain Eukaryota; kingdom Metazoa; phylum Chordata; class Mammalia; order Artiodactyla; family Bovidae; genus Bos; species Bos taurus. Next base: position 94,862 of record NW_020190539.1, read on the forward strand.
AAGGTCATGAGGAAGGAGGCTCGGCATAGGCAAATGCGGGATCGAGCCTCAGGAGTCCACCCAGATATTCTCGAGCATCCCCCCCCCAAAAAAACAGAATCTGCCTACATTCTTGCTTTGTGCTCTCACCTCTGATTTCACTGGGGGCTGTCCCCCACTAGCATCTCGCTCTCTCTGTCACCGTGTTAACATAAAGCTCCAATTCATAAAGTTCCTTGTCATTCTTCCCTTTAATTTCCAGCTGAGTCTCCATCTGTAGCACGGAACCCACCACGCTTACTAATTATGCCAGGGCTCCTAAGACCCACTCGAGAAGGTGTCTAGGCTGAGGCACCTTCCGCTATTCGAACGGGGGCCTGTGGTCTACGTAAGTGATGCAAAATTCTTGTCTTGAAGTTCTATTGGTCTCCCACGTAAACCAAGCTACTCAGTCTCTTTTCTCCACCGAATTTTCCTACTGAGCTATCCTCATGCTATTATTCTTGATATCTCTGATTAGTATTTAAATAGTCGCCTAGGCCATCTCTCCTTCGAATACCCTGGATCAGCTGGGGCTGGTCCTCGGCAGGTGGCGCCCGAACAGGGACCTCAGGAGGCAATACTCAAAGAGCTAAGCAGACAGGAACCACGCAATCAGCAGGCAATTAGCATGGAGTTCCTTAGTGACAAATCATGCTGCTCAACTGGATATAATCAAGCAGGTGACCAGCAGGAATCCCGCAGTTCAGGTGGCAATTGTGAAGCAGATGACCCGACAGGAATCACGCATGTCAGCTCGCAATTGTCATGCAGATGAGCCGGCGGGAATCACGCAGCTCAGCAGGCCCTGATCACGTGACTCTGCAGGCACTGATCACGTGGCTGATCAAGTACAGATCCCGTGACTGAGCATGGCCTGATCACGTGACTGAGGATGCACTGATGTCCTGGCTGATCGGGCACTGATCACGTGGCTCATCATGCACTGATCACGTGTTTATCAGGCAGTGATCAGTGACTGACAATCGCTGATCCTGGGACTGTGCAGGCACTGATCACGTGGCTGATCAGGAACTGACCAACTGACTGCGCATGTTGAGATCCCGTGGCTGATCGTTCACTGATCACGTGTTTATCATACGGTGATCACGTGACTGTGAGGCGCTGATCACGTGACTGTGCAGTAAGTGATCACGTGGCTGATCATGCACTGATATCGTGACTGAGCATGCACTGATCATGTGCCGGGAGCCGGTGAGGCATTCCACTCTGGACAAAGGTCCTCAGGAAGGAGGCTCGGCATCCGCAAATGCGGGAACGAGCCTCAGGAGTCCACCCGGATATTCTCGAGCATCTCCTCCACAAAAAAACCAGAGTCTCCCTACTTTCTTGCTTTGTGCTCTCACCTCTGGTTTCACTGGGGGCTGTCCCCCACCAACATCTCGCTCTCACTGTCAAGGAGTTAACTTACAGCTCCAATTCATAAAGTTCCTTGTCATTCTTCCCTTTAATTTCCAGCTGAGTCTCCATCTGTAGCGCTGAACCCAGCATGCTTTCTAATTATGCCTGGGCTGCTTAACCCTCTCGAGTAGGTGTCTAGGGTGAGGCACATTCTCCTATTCGAGAGGGCGCCTGCAGCCTACGTAAGTGGTGCAAACTTCTTGTCTTGAAGTTTTATTGGTCTCCCGCGTAAACCAAGCTACTCAGTCTCTTTTCTCCACCGAATTTTCCTACTGAGCTATCCTCATACTATTATTCTTGATATCTCTGATTAGCATATAAATAGTCGCCTAGGCCATCTCTCCTTCGAATACCCTGGATCAGCTGGGGCTGGTCCTCGGCAGGTGGCGCCCGAACAGGGACCTCAGGAGGCATTACTCAAAGAGCTGAGCAGACAGGAACCACGTATTCAGCATGCAATTAGCATGGAGCTCAGCAATGACGAATCATGCTGCTCAACTGGCAATAATCAAGCAGGTGACCAGGCAGGAATCACGCAGCTAAACTGGCAATTGTCAAGCAGATGAGCCGACAGGAATCACGCAGCTCAGCTCGCAATTGTCATGCAGATGAGCCGGCGGGAATCACGCAGCTCAGCAGGCCCTGATCACGTGACTCTGCAGGCACTGATCACGTGGCTGATCAAGTACAGATCCCGTGACTGAGCATGGCCTGATCACGTGACTGAGGATGCACTGATGTCCTGGCTGATCGGGCACTGATCACGTGGCTCATCATGCACTGATCACGTGTTTATCAGGCAGTGATCAGTGACTGACAATCGCTGATCCTGGGACTGTGCAGGCACTGATCACGTGGCTGATCAGGAACTGACCAACTGACTGCGCATGTTGAGATCCCGTGGCTGATCGTTCACTGATCACGTGTTTATCATACGGTGATCACGTGACTGTGAGGCGCTGATCACGTGACTGTGCAGTAAGTGATCACGTGGCTGATCATGCACTGATATCGTGACTGAGCATGCACTGATCATGTGCGGGAGCCGGTGAGGCATTCCACTCTGGACAAAGGTCCTCAGGAAGGAGGCTCGGCATCCGCAAATGCGGGATCGAGCCTCAGGAGTCGACCCGGATATTCTCGAGCATCTCCTCCACAAAAAAACCAGAGTCTCCCTACTTTCTTGCTTTGTGCTCTCACCTCTGGTTTCACTGGGGGCTGTCCCCCACCAACATCTCGCTCTCACTGTCAAGGAGTTAACTTACAGCTCCAATTCATAAAGTTCCTTGTCATTCTTCCCTTTAATTTCCAGCTGAGTCTCCATCTGTAGCGCTGAACCCAGCATGCTTTCTAATTATGCCTGGGCTGCTTAACCCTCTCGAGTAGGTGTCTAGGGTGAGGCACATTCTGCTATTCGAGAGGGCGCCTGCAGCCTACGTAAGTGGTGCAAACTTCTTGTCTTGAAGATTTATTGGTCCCCGCGTAAACCAAGCTACTCAGTCTCTTTTCTCCACCGAATTTTCCTACTGAGCTATCCTCATACTATTATTCTTGATATCTCTGATTAGCATATAAATAGTCGCCTAGGCCATCTCTCCTTCGAATACCCTGGATCAGCTGGGGCTGGTCCTCGGCAGGTGGCGCCCGAACAGGGACCTCAGGAGGCATTACTCAAAGAGCTGAGCAGACAGGAACCACGTATTCAGCATGCAATTAGCATGGAGCTCAGCAATGACGAATCATGCTGCTCAACTGGCAATAATCAAGCAGGTGACCAGGCAGGAATCACGCAGCTCAACTGGCAATTGTCAAGCAGATGAGCCGACAGGAATCACGCAGCTCAGCTCGCAATTGTCATGCAGATGAGCCGGCAGGAATCACGCAGCTCAGAAGGCCCTGATCACGTGACTCTGCAGGCACTGATCACGTGGCTGATCAAGTACAGATCACGTGACTGAGCATGCCCTGATCACGTGGCTATCATGCACTGATAACGTGACTGCGCATGCACTGATGACGTGGCTGATTGGGCACTGATCACGTGGCTCATCATGCACTGATCACGTGTTTGTCAGGCAGGGATCAGTGACTGACAGGCGCTGATCAAGGGACTGTGCACGCAGTGATCACGGGGCTGATCAGGAACTGACCACCTGACTGCAGATGCATGATCACGTGGCTGATCGTTCACTGATCACGGGTTTATCATACGGTGATCACGTGACTGAGAGGCGCTGATCACGTGACTGTGCATTCAGTGATCACGGGGCTGATCACGCACTGATTTCGTGACTGAGCATGCACTGATCATGTGCCGGGAGCCGGTGAGGCATTCCACTCTGGACAAAGGTCCTCAGGAAGGAGGCTCGGCATACGCAAATGCGGGATCGAGCCTCAGGAGTCCACCCGGATATTCTCGAGCATCTCCTCCACAAAAAACCAGAGTGTCCCTAATTTCTTGCTTTGTGCTCTCACCTCTGGTTTCACTGGGGGCTGTCCCCCACCACCATCTCGCTCTCTCTGTCAAAGTGTTAACTTAAAGCTCCAAATCATAAAGTTCCTTGTCATTCTTCCCTTTAATTTCCAGCTGAGTCTCCATCTGTAGCGCTGAACCCAGCATGCTTTCTAATTATGCCTGGGCTGCTTAACCCTCTCGAGAAGGTGTCTAGGGTGAGGCACCTTCTGCTATTTGAGAGGGCGCCTGCAGCCTACGTAAGTGGTGCAAACTTCTTGTCTTGAAGTTTTATTGGTCTCCTGCATAAACCAAGCTACTCAGTCTCTTTTCTCGACCGGATTTTCCTACTGAGCTATCCTCATACTATTATTCTTGATATCTCTGATTAGCATATAAATAGTCGCCTAGGCCATCTCTCCTTCGAATACCCTGGATCAGCTGGGGCTGGTCCCCGGCAGGTGGCGCCCGAACAGGGACCTCAGGAGGCAACACTCAAAGAGCTGAGCAGACACGAACCACGCAATCAGCAGGCAATAAGCATGGAGCTCTGAAGTGACGAATCATGCTGCTCAACTGGCAATAATCAAGCAGGTGACCAGGCAGGAATCCCGCAGCTCAGCTGGCAATTGTCAAGCAGATGAGCCGACAGGAATCACGCAGCTCAACTGGCAATTTTCATGCAGATGAGCCGGCAGGAATCACGCATCTCAGCAGGCCCTGATCACGTGACTCTGCAGGCACTGATCACGTGGCTGATCAAGTACAGATCACGTGACTGAGCATGCACTGTCACGTGACTGCATGCACTGATGAGGTGGCTGATCGGGCACTGATCACGTGGCTCATCATGCACTGATCCAGGGTTTATCAGGCAGTGATCAGTGACTGACAGGCGCTGATCATGGGAATGTGCACGCACTGATCACGTGGCTGATCAGGAACTGACCACCTGACTGAGCATGCAGTGATCACGTGGCTGATCGTTCACTGATCACGTGTATATCATACCGTGATCACGTGACTGAGGGGCGCTGATCACGAGACTGTGCAGTCAGTGATCACGTGGCTGATCATGCACTGATATCGTGACTGAGCATGCACTGATCATGTGCCGGGAGCCGGTGAGGCATTCCACTCTGGACAAAGGTCCTCAGGAAGGAGGCTCGGCATACGCAAATGTGGGATCGAGCCTCAGGAGTCCACCCGGATATTCTCGAGCATCTCGCCCCCCAAAAAACCAGAGTCTGCCTACTTTATTGCTTTGTTCTCTTACCTCTGATTTCACTGGGGGCTGTCCCCCAACACCATCTCGCTTTCTCTGTCAAAGAGTTAACTTACAGCTCCAATTCATAAAGTTCCTTGTCATTCTTCCCTTTAACTTCCAGCTGTGTCTCCATCTGGAGCGCGGAACCCACCACGCTTACTAATTATGCCTGGGCTGCTAAGACCCAGTCGAGAAGGTGTCTAGGGTGAGGCACCTTCCGCTATTCGAGAGGGCGCCTGCGGCCTACGTAAGTGGTGCAAACTTCTTGTCTTGAAGTTTTATTGGTCTCCCTCGTAAACCAAGCTACTCAGTCTCTTTTCTCCACCGAATTTTCCTACTGAGCTATCCTCATACTATTATCTTGATATCTATGATTAGCATATAAATAGTCGCCTAGGCCATCTCTCCTTCGAATACCCTGGATCAGCTGGGGCTGGTCCCCGGCAGGTGGCGCCCGAGCAGGGACGTCAGGAGGCAATACTCAAACAGCTGAGCAGACACGAACCACGCATACAGCAGGCAATTAGCATGGAGCTCAGCAGTGAAAAATCAGGCTGCTCAACTGGCAATAATGAAGCAGGTGACCAGACAGGAATCACGCAGCTCAGCAGGCCCTGGTCACGTGACTCTGCAGGCCCTGATCACGTGGCTGATCAAGTACAGATCACGTGACTTAGCATGCACTGATCCCGTGGCTATCATGCACTGATGACGTGGGTGATCGGGCACTGATCACGTGGCTCATCAGGCAGTGACCACGCGTTTATCCGGCAGTGATCAATGACTGACAGGCGCTGATCATGGGACTGTGCACGCACTGATCACGTGGCTGATCAGGAACTGAGCAACTGACTGTGCATGCAGAGATCCCGTGGCTGATGGTTCACTGATCATGTGTTTATCATACGGTGATCACGTGACTGTGCAGTAAGTGATCACGTGGCTGATCATGCACTGATGTCGTGACTGAGCATGCACTGATCATGTGCCGGGAGCCGGTGAGGCATTTCACTCTGGACAAAGGTCCTCAGGAAGGAGGCTCGGCATCCGCAAATGCGGGATCGAGCCTCAGGAGTCCACCCAGATATCCTCGGGTATCTCCTCCCCAAAAAAACCAGAGTCTCCCTAATTTCTTGCTTTGTGCTCTCACCTCTGATTTCACTGGGGGCTGTCCCCCACCACCATCTCGCTCTCTCTGTCAAAGAGTTAACTTAAAGCTCCAATTCATAAATTTCCTTGTCACTCTTCCCTTTAACTTCCAGCTGTGTCTCCATCTGGAGCCTGGAACCCACCACGCTTACTAATTATGCCTGGGCTGCTAAGACCCAGTCGAGAAGGTGTCTAGGGTGAGGCACCTTCCGCTATTCGAGAGGGCGCCTGCGGCCTACGTAAGTGGTGCAAAGTTCTTGTCTTGAAGTTTTATTGGTATCCTGCGTAAACCAAGCTACTCAGTCTCTTTTCTCCACCGAATTTTCCTACTGAGCTATCCTCATACTATTATTCTTGATATCTCTGATTAGCATATGAATAGTCGCCTAGGCCATCTCTCCTTCGAATACCCTGGATCAGCTGGGGCTGGTCCCCGGCAGGTGGCGCCCAAACAGGGACCTCAGGAGGCAATACTCAAAGAGCTAAGCAGACACGAACCACGCAATCAGCAGGCAATTAGCATGGAGCTCCAGTGACAAATCATGCTGCTCAACTGGATATAATCAAGCAGGTGACCAGGCAGGAATCCTGCAGTTCAGCTTGTAATTGTCAAGCAGATGACCCGACAGGAATCACGCAGGTCAGCTCGCAATTGTCATGCAGATGAGCCGGCAGGAATCACGCAGCTCAGCAGGCCCTGATCACGTGACTCTGCAGGCACTGATCACGTGGCTGATCAAGTACAGATCACGAGACTGAGCATGCACTGATCACGTGGCTATCATGCACTGATCACGTGACTTCGCATGCACTGATGACGTGGCTGATCGGGCACTGAACACGTGGCTCATCATGCACTGATCACGTGTTTATCAGGCAGTAATCAGTGACTGATAGGCGCTGATCATGGGACTGTGCACCCACTGATCACGTGGCTGTTCAGGAACTCACCACCTGACTGCCCAGGCAGTGATCATGTGGCTGATCGTTCACTGACCACGTGTTTATCATCCCGTGATCACGTGACTGACAGGCGCTGATCACCTGACTGTGCAGTCAGTGATCATGTGGCTGATCATGCACTGATATCCTGACTGAGCACTCACTGATAATGTGCCGGTAACCGGTGAGGCATTCCACTCTGGACAAAGGTCATGAGGAAGGAGGCTCGGCATAGGCAAATGCGGGATCGAGCCTCAGGAGTCCACCCAGATATTCTCGAGCATCCCCCCCCCAAAAAAAACAGAATCTGCCTACATTCTTGCTTTGTGCTCTCACCTCTGATTTCACTGGGGGCTGTCCCCCACTAGCATCTCGCTCTCTCTGTCACCGTGTTAACATAAAGCTCCAATTCATAAAGTTCCTTGTCATTCTTCCCTTTAATTTCCAGCTGAGTCTCCATCTGTAGCACGGAACCCACCACGCTTACTAATTATGCCAGGGCTCCTAAGACCCACTCGAGAAGGTGTCTAGGCTGAGGCACCTTCCGCTATTCGAACGGGGGCCTGTGGTCTACGTAAGTGATGCAAAATTCTTGTCTTGAAGTTCTATTGGTCTCCCACGTAAACCAAGCTACTCAGTCTCTTTTCTCCACCGAATTTTCCTACTGAGCTATCCTCATGCTATTATTCTTGATATCTCTGATTAGTATTTAAATAGTCGCCTAGGCCATCTCTCCTTCGAATACCCTGGATCAGCTGGGGCTGGTCCTCGGCAGGTGGCGCCCGAACAGGGACCTCAGGAGGCAATACTCAAAGAGCTAAGCAGACAGGAACCACGCAATCAGCAGGCAATTAGCATGGAGTTCCTTAGTGACAAATCATGCTGCTCAACTGGATATAATCAAGCAGGTGACCAGGCAGGAATCCCGCAGTTCAGGTGGCAATTGTGAAGCAGATGACCCGACAGGAATCACGCATGTCAGCTCGCAATTGTCATGCAGATGAGCCGGCGGGAATCACGCAGCTCAGCAGGCCCTGATCACGTGACTCTGCAGGCACTGATCACGTGGCTGATCAAGTACAGATCCCGTGACTGAGCATGGCCTGATCACGTGACTGAGGATGCACTGATGTCCTGGCTGATCGGGCACTGATCACGTGGCTCATCATGCACTGATCACGTGTTTATCAGGCAGTGATCAGTGACTGACAATCGCTGATCCTGGGACTGTGCAGGCACTGATCACGTGGCTGATCAGGAACTGACCAACTGACTGCGCATGTTGAGATCCCGTGGCTGATCGTTCACTGATCACGTGTTTATCATACGGTGATCACGTGACTGTGAGGCGCTGATCACGTGACTGTGCAGTAAGTGATCACGTGGCTGATCATGCACTGATATCGTGACTGAGCATGCACTGATCATGTGCCGGGAGCCGGTGAGGCATTCCACTCTGGACAAAGGTCCTCAGGAAGGAGGCTCGGCATCCGCAAATGCGGGAACGAGCCTCAGGAGTCCACCCGGATATTCTCGAGCATCTCCTCCACAAAAAAACCAGAGTCTCCCTACTTTCTTGCTTTGTGCTCTCACCTCTGGTTTCACTGGGGGCTGTCCCCCACCAACATCTCGCTCTCACTGTCAAGGAGTTAACTTACAGCTCCAATTCATAAAGTTCCTTGTCATTCTTCCCTTTAATTTCCAGCTGAGTCTCCATCTGTAGCGCTGAACCCAGCATGCTTTCTAATTATGCCTGGGCTGCTTAACCCTCTCGAGTAGGTGTCTAGGGTGAGGCACATTCTCCTATTCGAGAGGGCGCCTGCAGCCTACGTAAGTGGTGCAAACTTCTTGTCTTGAAGTTTTATTGGTCTCCCGCGTAAACCAAGCTACTCAGTCTCTTTTCTCCACCGAATTTTCCTACTGAGCTATCCTCATACTATTATTCTTGATATCTCTGATTAGCATATAAATAGTCGCCTAGGCCATCTCTCCTTCGAATACCCTGGATCAGCTGGGGCTGGTCCTCGGCAGGTGGCGCCCGAACAGGGACCTCAGGAGGCATTACTCAAAGAGCTGAGCAGACAGGAACCACGTATTCAGCATGCAATTAGCATGGAGCTCAGCAATGACGAATCATGCTGCTCAACTGGCAATAATCAAGCAGGTGACCAGGCAGGAATCACGCAGCTAAACTGGCAATTGTCAAGCAGATGAGCCGACAGGAATCACGCAGCTCAGCTCGCAATTGTCATGCAGATGAGCCGGCGGGAATCACGCAGCTCAGCAGGCCCTGATCACGTGACTCTGCAGGCACTGATCACGTGGCTGATCAAGTACAGATCCCGTGACTGAGCATGGCCTGATCACGTGACTGAGGATGCACTGATGTCCTGGCTGATCGGGCACTGATCACGTGGCTCATCATGCACTGATCACGTGTTTATCAGGCAGTGATCAGTGACTGACAATCGCTGATCCTGGGACTGTGCAGGCACTGATCACGTGGCTGATCAGGAACTGACCAACTGACTGCGCATGTTGAGATCCCGTGGCTGATCGTTCACTGATCACGTGTTTATCATACGGTGATCACGTGACTGTGAGGCGCTGATCACGTGACTGTGCAGTAAGTGATCACGTGGCTGATCATGCACTGATATCGTGACTGAGCATGCACTGATCATGTGCCGGGAGCCGGTGAGGCATTCCACTCTGGACAAAGGTCCTCAGGAAGGAGGCTCGGCATCCGCAAATGCGGGATCGAGCCTCAGGAGTCGACCCGGATATTCTCGAGCATCTCCTCCACAAAAAAACCAGAGTCTCCCTACTTTCTTGCTTTGTGCTCTCACCTCTGGTTTCACTGGGGGCTGTCCCCCACCAACATCTCGCTCTCACTGTCAAGGAGTTAACTTACAGCTCCAATTCATAAAGTTCCTTGTCATTCTTCCCTTTAATTTCCAGCTGAGTCTCCATCTGTAGCGCTGAACCCAGCATGCTTTCTAATTATGCCTGGGCTGCTTAACCCTCTCGAGTAGGTGTCTAGGGTGAGGCACATTCTGCTATTCGAGAGGGCGCCTGCAGCCTACGTAAGTGGTGCAAACTTCTTGTCTTGAAGATTTATTGGTCCCCGCGTAAACCAAGCTACTCAGTCTCTTTTCTCCACCGAATTTTCCTACTGAGCTATCCTCATACTATTATTCTTGATATCTCTGATTAGCATATAAATAGTCGCCTAGGCCATCTCTCCTTCGAATACCCTGGATCAGCTGGGGCTGGTCCTCGGCAGGTGGCGCCCGAACAGGGACCTCAGGAGGCATTACTCAAAGAGCTGAGCAGACAGGAACCACGTATTCAGCATGCAATTAGCATGGAGCTCAGCAATGACGAATCATGCTGCTCAACTGGCAATAATCAAGCAGGTGACCAGGCAGGAATCACGCAGCTCAACTGGCAATTGTCAAGCAGATGAGCCGACAGGAATCACGCAGCTCAGCTCGCAATTGTCATGCAGATGAGCCGGCAGGAATCACGCAGCTCAGAAGGCCCTGATCACGTGACTCTGCAGGCACTGATCACGTGGCTGATCAAGTACAGATCACGTGACTGAGCATGCCCTGATCACGTGGCTATCATGCACTGATAACGTGACTGCGCATGCACTGATGACGTGGCTGATTGGGCACTGATCACGTGGCTCATCATGCACTGATCACGTGTTTGTCAGGCAGGGATCAGTGACTGACAGGCGCTGATCAAGGGACTGTGCACGCAGTGATCACGGGGCTGATCAGGAACTGGCCACCTGACTGCAGATGCAGTGATCACGTGGCTGATCGTTCACTGATCACGGGTTTATCATACGGTGATCACGTGACTGAGAGGCGCTGATCACGTGACTGTGCATTCAGTGATCACTGGGCTGATCACGCACTGATTTCGTGACTGAGCATGCACTGATCATGTGCCGGGAGCCGGTGAGGCATTCCACTCTGGACAAAGGTCCTCAGGAAGGAGGCTCGGCATACGCAAATGCGGGATCGAGCCTCAGGAGTCCACCCGGATATTCTCGAGCATCTCCTCCACAAAAAAAACCAGAGTGTCCCTAATTTCTTGCTTTGTGCTCTCACCTCTGGTTTCACTGGGGGCTGTCCCCCACCACCATCTCGCTCTCTCTGTCAAAGTGTTAACTTAAAGCTCCAAATCATAAAGTTCCTTGTCATTCTTCCCTTTAATTTCCAGCTGAGTCTCCATCTGTAGCGCTGAACCCAGCATGCTTTCTAATTATGCCTGGGCTGCTTAACCCTCTCGAGAAGGTGTCTAGGGTGAGGCACCTTCTGCTATTTGGGAGGGCGCCTGCAGCCTACGTAAGTGGTGCAAACTTCTTGTCTTGAAGATTTATTGGTCTCCTGCATAAACCAAGCTACTCAGTCTCTTTTCTCGACCGGATTTTCCTACTGAGCTCTCCTCATACTATTATTCTTGATATCTCTGATTAGCATATAAATAGTCGCCTAGGCCATCTCTCCTTCAAATACCCTGGATCAGCTGGGGCTGGTCCCCGGCAGGTGGCGCCCGAGCAGGGACCTCAGGAGGCATTACACAAAGAGCTGAGCAGACAGGAACCACGTATTCAGCATGCAATTAGCATGGAGCTCAGCAATGACGAATCATGCTGCTCAACTGGCAATAATCAAGCAGGTGACCAGGCAGGAATCACGAAGCTAAACTGGCACTGATCTCGTGACTCTGCAGGCACTGATCACGTGGCTGATCAAGTACAGATCACGTGACTGAGCATGCACTGTCACGTGACTGCATGCACTGATGAGGTGGCTGATCGGGCACTGATCACGTGGCTCATCATGCACTGATCCCGGGTTTATCAGGCAGTGATCAGTGACTGACAGGCGCTGATCATGGGAATGTGCACGCACTGATCACGTGGCTGATCAGGAACTGACCACCTGACTGAGCATGCAGTGATCACGTGGCTGATCGTTCACTGATCACGTGTTTATCATACCGTGATCACCTGACTGAGGGGCGCTGATCACGTGACTGTGCAGTCAGTGATCACGTGGCTGATCATGCACTGATATCGTGACTGAGCACGCACTGATCATGTGCCGGGAGCCGGTGAGGCATTCCACTCTGGACAAAGGTCCTCAGGAAGGAGGCTCGGCATACGCAAATGTGGGATCGAGCCTCAGGAGTCCACCCGGATATTCTCGAGCATCTCCCCCCCAAAAAAACCAGAGTCTGCCTACTTTATTGCTTTGTTCTCTTACCTCTGATTTCACTGGGGGCTGTTCCCCACCACCATCTCGCTCTCTCTGTCAAAGAGTTAACTTACAGCTCCAGTTCATAAAGTTCCTTGTCATTCTTCCCTTTAACTTCCAGCTGTGTCTCCATCTGGAGCGCGGAACCCACCACGCTTACTAATTATGCCTGGGCTGCTAAGACCCAGTCGAGAAGGTGTCTAGGGTGAGGCACCTTCCGCTATTCGAGAGGGCGCCTGCGGCCTACGTAAGTGATGCAAACTTCTTGTCTTGAAGTTTTATTGGTCTCCCGCGTAAACCAAGCTACTCAGTCTCTTTTCTCCACCGGATTTTCCTACTGAGCTATCCTCATACTATTATTCTTGATATCTCTGATTAGCATATAAATAGTCGCCTAGGCCATCTCTCCTTCGAATACCCTGGATCAGCTGGGGCTGGTCCCCGGCAGGTGGCGCCCGAACAGGGACCTCAGGAGGCAACACTCAAAGAGCTGAGCAGACACGAACCACGCAATCAGCAGGCAATAAGCATGGAGCTCTGAAGTGACGAATCATGCTGCTCAACTGGCAATAATCAAGCAGGTGACCAGGCAGGAATCCCGCAGCTCAGCTGGCAATTGTCAAGCAGATGAGCCGACAGGAATCACGCAGCTCGGCTGGCAATTGTCATGCAGATGAGCAGGCAGGAATCACGCAGCTCAGCAGGCCCTGATTACGTGACTCTGCAGGCACTGATCACGTGGCTGATCAAGTACAGATCACGTGACTGAGCATGCACTGATGACGTGGCTGATCGGGCACTGATCACGTGGCTCATCTTGCACTGATCACGTGTTTATCAGGCAGTGATCAGTGACTGACAGGCGCTGATCCTGGGACTGTGCACGCACTGATAACGTGGTTGATCAGGAACTGACCAACTGACTTCGCATGCAGTGATCACGTGGCTGATCGTTCACTGATCACGTGTTTATCATACCGTGATCACCTGACTGAGGGGCGATGATGACCTGACTGTGCAGTCAGTGATCACGTGGCTGATCATGCACTGATATCGTGACTGAGCACGCACTGATTATGTGCTGGGAGCCGGTGAGGCATTCCACTCTGGACAAAGGTCATGAGGAAGGAGGCTCGGCATACGCAAATGCGGGATCGAGCCTCAGTAGTCCACCCGCATATTCTCGAGCGTCTCCCTCCCAAAAAAAACAGAGTCTGCCTACTTTATTGCTTTGTGCTCTCACCTCTGATTTCATTGGGGGCTGTCCCCCACCAACATCTCGCTCTCACTGTCAAGGAGTTAACTTACAGCTCCAATTCATAAAGTTCCTTGTCATTTTTCCCTTTAACTTCCAGCTGAGTCTCCATCTGTAGCGCTGAACCCAACATGCTTTCTAATTATGCCTGGGCTGCTTAACCCTCTCGAGTAGGTGTCTAGGGTGAGGCACATTCTGCTATTCGAGAGGGCGCCTGCAGCCTACGTAAGTGGTGCAAACTTCTTGTCTTGAAGTTTTATTGGTCTCCCGCGTAAACCAAGCTACTCAGTCTCTTTTCTCCACCGAATTTTCCTACTGAGCTATCCTCATACTATTATTCTTGATATCTCTGATTAGCATATAAATAGTCGCCTAGGCCATCTCTCCTTCGAATACCCTGGATCAGCTGGGGCTGGTCCTCGGCAGGTGGCGCCCGAACAGGGACCTCAGGAGGCATTACTCAAAGAGCTGAGCAGACAGGAACCACGCAATCAGCAGGCAATTAGCATGGAGCTCCTCAGTGACAAATCATGCCGCTCAACTGGGTATAATCAAGCAGGTGACCAGGCAGGAATCACGCAGCTCAGCTGGCAATTGTCAAGCAGATGAGCCGACAGGAATCAGGCAGCTCAGCTCGCAATTGTCATGCAGATGAGCCGGCAGGAATCACGCAGCTCAGCAGGCCCTGATCACGTGACTCTGCAGGCACTGATCACGTGGCTGATCAAGTACAGATCCCGTGACTGAGCTTGGCCTGATCACGTGACTGCGCATGCACTGATGACCTGGCTGATCGGGCACTGATCACGTGGCTCATCATGCACTGATCACGTGTTTATCAGGCAGTGAGCAGTGACTGACAATCGCTGATCATGGGACTGTGCAGGCACTGATCACGTGGCTGATCAGGAACTGACCAACTGACTGTGCATGTTGAGATCCCGTGGCTGATCGTTCACTGATCACGTGTTTATCATACGGTGATCACGTGACTGTGAGGCGCTGATCACGTGACTGTGCAGTAAGTGATCACGTGGCTGATCATGCACTGATATCGTGACTGAGCATGCACTGATCATGTGCCGGGAGCCGGTGAGGCATTCCACTCTGGACAAAGGTCCTCAGGAAGGAGGCTCGGCATCCGCAAATGCGGGATCGAGCCTCAGGTGTCCACCCGGATATTCTCGAGCATCTCCTCCACAAAAAAAACCAGAATCTCCCTACTTTCTTGCTTTGTGCTCTCACCTCTGGTTTCACTGGGGGCTGTCCCCCACCACCATCTCGCTCTCTCTGTCAAAGTATTAACTTAAAGCTCCAAATCATAAAGTTCCTTGTCATTCTTCCCTTTAATTTCCAGCTGAGTCTCCATCTGTAGCGCTGAACCCAGCATGCTTTCTAATTATGCCTGGGCTGCTTAACCCTCTTGAGAAGGTGTCTAGGGTGAGGCACCTTCTGCTATTCGAGAGGGTGCCTGCAGCCTACGTAAGTGGTGCAAACTTCTTGTCTTGAAGTTTTATTGGTCTCCCGCGTAAACCAAGCTACTCAGTCTCTTTTCTCCACCGAATTTTCCTACTGAGCTATCCTCATACTATTATTCTTGATATCTCTGATTAGCATATAAATAGTCGCCTAGGCCATCTCTCCTTCGAATACCCTGGATCAGCTGGGGCTGGTCCACGGCAGGTGGCACCCGAACAGGGACCTCAGGAGGCAGTACTCAAAGAGCTGAGCAGACACGAACCACGCCATCAGCAGGCAATAAGCATGGAGCTCTGAAGTGACGAATCATGCTGCTCAACTGGCAATAATCAAGCAGGTGACCAGGCAGGATCACGCAGCTCAGCTGGCAATTGTCAAGCAGATGAGCCGACAGGAATCACGCAGCTCAACTGGCAATTTTCATGCAGATGAGCCGGCAGGAATCACGCAGCACAGCAGGCCCTGATTACGTGACTCTGCAGGCACTGATCACGTGGCTGATCAAGTACAGATCACGTGACTGAGCATGCACTGTCAAGTGACTGCATGCACTGATGAGGTGGCTGATCGGGCACTGATCACGTGGCTTATCATGCACTGATCCCCGGTTTATCAGGCAGTGATCAGTGACTGACAGGCGCTGATCATGGGACTGTGCACGCACTGATCACGTGGCTGATCAGGAACTGACCAACTGACTGTGCATGCAGAGATCCCGTGGCTGATGGTTCACTGATCATGTGTTTATCATACGGTGATCACGTGACTGTGCAGTAAGTGATCACGTGGCTGATCATGCACTGATGTCGTGACTGAGCATGCACTGATCATGTGCCGGGAGCCGGTGAGGCATTCCACTCTGGACAAAGGTCCTCAGGAAGGAGGCTCGGCATCCGCAAATGCGGGATCGAGCCTCAGGTGTCCACCCGGATATTCTCGAGCATCTCCTCCACAAAAAAACCAGAGTCTCCCTACTTTCTTGCTTTGTGCTCTCACCTCTGGTTTAACTGGGGGCTGTCCCCCACCAACATCTCGCTCTCACTGTCAAGGAGTTAACTTACAGCTCCAATTCATAAAGTTCCTTGTCATTCTTCCCTTTAATTTCCAGCTGAGTCTCCATCTGTAGCGCTGAACCCAGCATGCTTTCTAATTATGCCTGGGCTGCTTAACCCTCTCGAGTAGGTGTCTAGGGTGAGGCACATTCTGCTATTCGAGAGGGCGCCTGCAGCCTACGTAAGTGGTGCAAACTTCTTGTCTTGAAGTTTTATTGGTCTCCCGCCTAAACCAAGCTACTCAGTCTCTTTTCTCCACCCAATTTTCCTACTGAGCTATCCTCATACTATTATTCTTGATATCTCTGATTAGCATATAAATAGTCGCCTAGGCCATCTCTCCTTCGAATACCCTGGATCAGCTGGGGCTGGTCCTCGGCAGGTGGCGCCCGAACAGGGACCTCAGGAGGCATTACTCAAAGAGCTGAGCAGACAGGAACCACGTATTCAGCATGCAATTAGCATGGAGCTCAGCAATGACGAATCATGCTGCTCAACTGGCAATAATCAAGCAGGTGACCAGGCAGGAATCACGCAGCTCAACTGGCAATTGTCAAGCAGATGAGCCGACAGGAATCACGCAGCTCAGCTCGCAATTGTCATGCAGATGAGCCGGCAGGAATCACGCAGCTCAGAAGGCCCTGATCACGTGACTCTGCAGGCACTGATCACGTGGCTGATCAAGTACAGATCACGTGACTGAGCATGCCCTGATCACGTGGCTATCATGCACTGATAACGTGACTGCACATGCACTGATGACGTGGCTGATTGGGCACTGATCACGTGGCTCATCATGCACTGATCACGTGTTTGTCCGGCAGGGATCAGTGACTGACAGGCGCTGATCAAGGGACTGTGCACGCAGTGATCACGGGGCTGATCAGGAACTGACCACCTGACTGCAGATGCAGTGATCACGTGGCTGATCGTTCACTGATCACGGGTTTATCATACGGTGATCACGTGACTGAGAGGCGCTGATCACGTGACTGTGCATTCAGTGATCACGGGGCTGATCACGCACTGATTTCGTGACTGAGCATGCACTGATCATGTGCCGGGAGCCGGTGAGGCATTCCACTCTGGACAAAGGTCCTCAGGAAGGAGGCTCGGCATCCGCAAATGCGGGATCGAGCCTCAGGAGTCCACCCGGATATTCTCGAGCATCTCCTCCACAAAAAAACCAGAGTCTCCCTACTTTCTTGCTTTGTGCTCTCACCTCTGGTTTCACTGGGGGCTGTCCCCCACCACCATCTCGCTCTCTCTGTCAAAGTGTTAACTTAAAGCTCCAAATCATAAAGTTCCTTGTCATTCTTCCCTTTAATTTCCAGCTGAGTCTCCATCTGTAGCGCTGAACCCAGCATGCTTTCTAATTATGCCTGGGCTGCTTAACCCTCTCGAGAAGGTGTCTAGGGTGAGGCACCTTCTGCTATTTGGGAGGGCGCCTGCAGCCTACGTAAGTGGTGCAAACTTCTTGTCTTGAAGATTTATTGGTCTCCTGCATAAACCAAGCTACTCAGTCTCTTTTCTCGACCGGATTTTCCTACTGAGCTATCCTCATACTATTATTCTTGATATCTCTGATTAGCATATAAATAGTCGCCTAGGCCATCTCTCCTTCAAATACCCTGGATCAGCTGGGGCTGGTCCCCGGCAGGTGGCGCCCGAGCAGGGACCTCAGGAGGCATTACACAAAGAGCTGAGCAGACAGGAACCACGTATTCAGCATGCAATTAGCATGGAGCTCAGCAATGACGAATCATGCTGCTCAACTGGCAATAATCAAGCAGGTGACCAGGCAGGAATCACGAAGCTAAACTGGCACTGATCTCGTGACTCTGCAGGCACTGATCACGTGGCTGATCAAGTACAGATCACGTGACTGAGCATGCACTGTCACGTGACTGCATGCACTGATGAGGTGGCTGATCGGGCACTGATCACGTGGCTCATCATGCACTGATCCCGGGTTTATCAGGCAGTGATCAGTGACTGACAGGCGCTGATCATGGGAATGTGCACGCACTGATCACGTGGCTGATCAGGAACTGACCACCTGACTGAGCATGCAGTGATCACGTGGCTGATCGTTCACTGATCACGTGTTTATCATACCGTGATCACCTGACTGAGGGGCGCTGATCACGTGACTGTGCAGTCAGTGATCACGTGGCTGATCATGCACTGATATCGTGACTGAGCACGCACTGATCATGTGCCGGGAGCCGGTGAGGCATTCCACTCTGGACAAAGGTCCTCAGGAAGGAGGCTCGGCATACGCAAATGTGGGATCGAGCCTCAGGAGTCCACCCGGATATTCTCGAGCATCTCCCCCCCAAAAATCCAGAGTCTGCCTACTTTATTGCTTTGTTCTCTTACCTCTGATTTCACTGGGGGCTGTTCCCCACCACCATCTCGCTCTCTCTGTCAAAGAGTTAACTTACAGCTCCAGTTCATAAAGTTCCTTGTCATTCTTCCCTTTAACTTCCAGCTGTGTCTCCATCTGGAGCGCGGAACCCACCACGCTTACTAATTATGCCTGGGCTGCTAAGACCCAGTCGAGAAGGTGTCTAGGGTGAGGCACCTTCCGCTATTCGAGAGGGCGCCTGCGGCCTACGTAAGTGATGCAAACTTCTTGTCTTGAAGTTTTATTGGTCTCCCGCGTAAACCAAGCTACTCAGTCTCTTTTCTCCACCGGATTTTCCTACTGAGCTATCCTCATACTATTATTCTTGATATCTCTGATTAGCATATAAATAGTCGCCTAGGCCATCTCTCCTTCGAATACCCTGGATCAGCTGGGGCTGGTCCCCGGCAGGTGGCGCCCGAACAGGGACCTCAGGAGGCAACACTCAAAGAGCTGAGCAGACACGAACCACGCAATCAGCAGGCAATAAGCATGGAGCTCTGAAGTGACGAATCATGCTGCTCAACTGGCAATAATCAAGCAGGTGACCAGGCAGGAATCCCGCAGCTCAGCTGGCAATTGTCAAGCAGATGAGCCGACAGGAATCACGCAGCTCGGCTGGCAATTGTCATGCAGATGAGCAGGCAGGAATCACGCAGCTCAGCAGGCCCTGATTACGTGACTCTGCAGGCACTGATCACGTGGCTGATCAAGTACAGATCACGTGACTGAGCATGCACTGATGACGTGGCTGATCGGGCACTGATCACGTGGCTCATCTTGCACTGATCACGTGTTTATCAGGCAGTGATCAGTGACTGACAGGCGCTGATCCTGGGACTGTGCACGCACTGATAACGTGGTTGATCAGGAACTGACCAACTGACTTCGCATGCAGTGATCACGTGGCTGATCGTTCACTGATCACGTGTTTATCATACCGTGATCACCTGACTGAGGGGCGATGATGACCTGACTGTGCAGTCAGTGATCACGTGGCTGATCATGCACTGATATCGTGACTGAGCACGCACTGATTATGTGCTGGGAGCCGGTGAGGCATTCCACTCTGGACAAAGGTCATGAGGAAGGAGGCTCGGCATACGCAAATGCGGGATCGAGCCTCAGTAGTCCACCCGCATATTCTCGAGCGTCTCCCTCCCAAAAAAAACAGAGTCTGCCTACTTTATTGCTTTGTGCTCTCACCTCTGATTTCATTGGGGGCTGTCCCCCACCAACATCTCGCTCTCACTGTCAAGGAGTTCACTTACAGCTCCAATTCATAAAGTTCCTTGTCATTTTCCCTTTAACTTCCAGCTGAGTCTCCATCTGTAGCGCTGAACCCAACATGCTTTCTAATTATGCCTGGGCTGCTTAACCCTCTCGAGTAGGTGTCTAGGGTGAGGCACATTCTGCTATTCGAGAGGGCGCCTGCAGCCTACGTAAGTGGTGCAAACTTCTTGTCTTGAAGTTTTATTGGTCTCCCGCGTAAACCAAGCTACTCAGTCTCTTTTCTCCACCGAATTTTCCTACTGAGCTATCCTCATACTATTATTCTTGATATCTCTGATTAGCATATAAATAGTCGCCTAGGCCATCTCTCCTTCGAATACCCTGGATCAGCTGGGGCTGGTCCTCGGCAGGTGGCGCCCGAACAGGGACCTCAGGAGGCATTACTCAAAGAGCTGAGCAGACAGGAACCACGCAATCAGCAGGCAATAAGCATCGAGCTCAGCAATGACGAATCATGCTGCTCAACTGGCAATAATCAAGCAGGTGACCAGGCAGGAATCACGCAGCTCAACTGGCAATTGTCAAGCAGATGAGCCGACAGGAATCACGCAGCTCAGCTCGCAATTGTCATGCAGATGAGCCGGCAGGAATCACGCAGCTCAGAAGGCCCTGATCACGTGACTCTGCAGGCACTGATCACGTGGCTGATCAAGTACAGATCACGTGACTGAGCATGCCCTGATCACGTGGCTATCATGCACTGATAACGTGACTGCGCATGCACTGATGACGTGGCTGATTGGGCACTGATCACGTGGCTCATCATGCACTGATCACGTGTTTGTCAGGCAGGGATCAGTGACTGACAGGCGCTGATCAAGGGACTGTGCACGCAGTGATCACGGGGCTGATCAGGAACTGACCACCTGACTGCAGATGCAGTGATCACGTGGCTGATCGTTCACTGATCACGGGTTTATCATACGGTGATCACGTGACTGAGAGACGCTGATCACGTGACTGTGCATTCAGTGATCACGGGGCTGATCACGCACTGATTTCGTGACTGAGCATGCACTGATCATGTGCAGGGAGCCGGTGAGGCATTCCACTCTGGACAAAGGTCCTCAGGAAGGAGGCTCGGCATCCGCAAATGCGGGATCGAGCCTCCGGAGTCCACCCGGATATTCTCGAGCATCTCCTCCACAAAAAAACCAGAGTGTCCCTAATTTCTTGCTTTGTGCTCTCACCTCTGGTTTCACTGGGGGCTGTTCCCCACCACCATCTCGCTCTCTCTGTCAAAGTGTTAACTTAAAGCTCCAAATCATAAAGTTCCTTGTCATTCTTCCCTTTAATTTCCAGCTGAGTCTCCATCTGTAGCGCTGAACCCAGCATGCTTTCTAATTATGCCTGGGCTGCTTAACCCTCTCGAGAAGGTGTCTAGGGTGAGGCACCTTCTGCTATTTGAGAGGGCGCCTGCAGCCTACGTAAGTGGTGCAAACTTCTTGTCTTGAAGTTTTATTGGTCTCCTGCATAAACCAAGCTACTCAGTCTCTTTTCTCGACCGGATTTTCCTACTGAGCTATCCTCATACTATTATTCTTGATATCTCTGATTAGCATATAAATAGTCGCTTAGGCCATCTCTCCTTCGAATACCCTGGATCAGCTGGGGCTGGTCCCCGGCAGGTGGCGCCCGAACAGGGACCTCAGGAGGCAACACTCAAAGAGCTGAGCAGACACGAACCACGCAATCAGCAGGCAATAAGCATGGAGCTCTGAAGTGACGAATCATGCTGCTCAACTGGCAATAATCAAGCAGGTGACCAGGCAGGAATCCCGCAGCTCAGCTGACAATTGTCAAACAGATGAGCCGACAGGAATCACGCAGCTCGGCTGGCAATTGTCATGCAGATGAGCAGGCAGGAATCACGCAGCTCAGCAGGCCCTGATTACGTGACTCTGCAGGCACTGATCACGTGGCTGATCAAGTACAGATCACGTGACTGAGCATGCACTAATGACGTGGCTGATCGGGCACTGATCACGTGGCTCATCTTGCACTGATCACGTGTTTATCAGGCAGTGATCAGTGACTGACAGGCGCTAATCCTGGGACTGTGCACGCACTGATCACGTGGCTGATCAGGAACTGAACAACTGACTTCGCATGCAGTGATCACGTGGCTGATCGTTCACTGATCACGTGTTTATCATACCGTGATCACCTGACTGAGGGGCGATGATGACCTGACTGTGCAGTCAGTGATCACGTGGCTGATCATGCACTGATATCGTGACTGAGCACGCACTGATTATGTGCTAGGAGCCGATGAGGCATTCCACTCTGGACAAAGGTCATGAGGAAGGAGGCTCGGCATACGCAAATGTGGGATCGAGCCTCAGTAGTCCACCCGGATATTCTCGAGCGTCTCCCTCCCAAAAAAAACAGAGTCTGCCTACTTTATTGCTTTGTGCTCTCACCTCTGATTTCATTGGGGGCTGTCCCCCACCAACATCTCGCTCTCACTGTCAAGGAGTTAACTTACAGCTCCAATTCATAAAGTTCCTTGTCATTCTTCCCTTTAACTTCCAGCTGAGTCTCCATCTGGAGCTCGGAACCCACCACGCTTCCTAATTATGCCTGGACTGCTTAACCCTCTCGAGTAGGTGTCTAGGGTGAGGCACATTCTGCTATTCGAGAGGGTGCCTGCAGCCTACGTAAGTGGTGCAAACTTCTTGTCTTGAAGTTTTATTGGTCTCCCGCGTAAACCAAGCTACTCAGTCTCTTTTCTCCACCGAATTTTCCTACTGAGTTATCCTCATACTATTATTCTTGATATCTCTGATTAGCATATAAATAGTCGCCTAGGCCATCTCTCCTTCGAATACCCTGGATCAGCTGGGGCTGGTCCCCGGCAGGTGGCGCCCGAACAGGGACCTCATGAGGCAATACTCAAAGAGCTAAGCAGACAGGAACCACGCAATCAGCAGGCAATTAGCATGGAGCTCCTTAGTGACAAATCATGCTGCTCAACTGGATATAATCAAGCAGGTGACCAGGCAGGAATCCCGCAGTTCAGGTGGCAATTGTGAAGCAGATGACCCGACAGGAATCACGCATGTCAGCTCGCAATTGTCATGCAGATGAGCCGGCGGGAATCACGCAGCTCAGCAGGCCCTGATCACGTGACTCTGCAGGCACTGATCACGTGGCTGATCAAGTACAGATCCCGTGACTGAGCATGGCCTGATCACGTGACTGCGCATGCACTGATGACCTGGCTGATCGGGCACTGATCACGTGGCTCATCATGCACTGATCACGTGTTTATCAGGCAGTGATCAGTGACTGACAATCGCTGATCCTGGGACTGTGCAGGCACTGATCACGTGGCTGATCAGGAACTGACCAACTGACTGTGCATGTTGAGATCCCGTGGCTGATCGTTCACTGATCACGTGTTTATCATACGGTGATCACGTGACTGTGAGGCGCTGATCACGTGACTGTGCAGTAAGTGATCACGTGGCTGATCATGCACTGATATCGTGACTGAGCATGCACTGATCATGTGCCGGGAGCCGGTGAGGCATTCCACTCTGGACAAAGGTCCTCAGGAAGGAGGCTCGGCATCCGCAAATGCGGGATCGAGCCTCAGGAGTCCACCCGGATATTCTCGAGCATCTCCTCCACAAAAAAACCAGAGTCTCCCTACTTTCTTGCTTTGTGCTCTCACCTCTGGTTTCACTGGGGGCTGTCCCCCACCAACATCTCGCTCTCACTGTCAAGGAGTTAACTTACAGCTCCAATTCATAAAGTTCCTTGTCATTCTTCCCTTTAATTTCCAGCTGAGTCTCCATCTGTAGCGCTGAACCCAGCATGCTTTCTAATTATGCCTGGGCTGCTTAACCCTCTCGAGTAGGTGTCTAGGGTGAGGCACATTCTGCTATTCGAGAGGGCGCCTGCAGCCTACGTAAGTGGTGCAAACTTCTTGTCTTGAAGTTTTATTGGTCTCCCAGGTAAACCAAGCTACTCAGTCTCTTTTCTCCACCGAATTTTCCTACTGAGCTATCCTCATACTATTATTCTTGATATCTCTGATTAGCATATAAATAGTCGCCTAGGCCATCTCTCCTTCGAATACCCTGGATCAGCTGGGGCTGGTCCTCGGCAGGTGGCGCCCGAACAGGGACCTCAGGAGGCATTACTCAAAGAGCTGAGCAGACAGGAACCACGTATTCAGCATGCAATTAGCATGGAGCTCAGCAATGACGAATCATGCTGCTCAACTGGCAATAATCAAGCAGGTGACCAGGCAGGAATCACGCAGCTCAACTGGCAATTGTCAAGCAGATGAGCCGACAGGAATCACGCAGCTCAGCTCGCAATTGTCATGCAGATGAGCCGGCGGGAATCACGCAGCTCAGCAGGCCCTGATCACGTGACTATGCAGGCACTGATCACGTGGCTGATCAAGTACAGATCCCGTGACTGAGCATGGCCTGATCACGTGACTGAGCATGCCCTGATCACGTGGCTATCATGCACTGATAACGTGACTGCACATGCACTGATGACGTGGCTGATTGGGCACTGATCACGTGGCTCATCATGCACTGATCACGTGTTTGTCCGGCAGGGATCAGTGACTGACAGGCGCTGATCAAGGGACTGTGCACGCAGTGATCACGGGGCTGATCAGGAACTGACCACCTGACTGCAGATGCAGTGATCACGTGGCTGATCGTTCACTGATCACGGGTTTATCATACGGTGATCACGTGACTGTGCATTCAGTGATCACGGGGCTTATCACGCACTGATTTCGTGACTGAGCATGCACTGATCATGTGCCGGGAGCCGGTGAGGCATTCCACTCTGGACAAAGGTCCTCAGGAAGGAGGCTCGGCATCCGCAAATGCGGGATCGAGCCTCAGGAGTCCACCCGGATATTCTCGAGCATCTCCTCCACAAAAAAACCAGAGTCTCCCTACTTTCTTGCTTTGTGCTCTCACCTCTGGTTTCACTGGGGGCTGTCCCCCACCACCATCTCGCTCTCTCTGTCAAAGTGTTAACTTAAAGCTCCAAATCATAAAGTTCCTTGTCATTCTTCCCTTTAATTTCCAGCTGAGTCTCCATCTGTAGCGCTGAACCCAGCATGCTTTCTAATTATGCCTGGGCTGCTTAACCCTCTCGAGAAGGTGTCTAGGGTGAGGCACCTTCTGCTATTCGAGAGGGCGCCTGCAGCCTACGTAAGTGGTGCAAACTTCTTGTCTTGAAGATTTATTGGTCTCCTGCATAAACCAAGCTACTCAGTCTCTTTTCTCGACCGGATTTTCCTACTGAGCTATCCTCATACTATTATTCTTGATATCTCTGATTAGCATATAAATAGTCGCCTAGGCCATCTCTCCTTCAAATACCCTGGATCAGCTGGGGCTGGTCCCCGGCAGGTGGCGCCCGAGCAGGGACCTCAGGAGGCATTACACAAAGAGCTGAGCAGACAGGAACCACGTATTCAGCATGCAATTAGCATGGAGCTCAGCAATGACGAATCATGCTGCTCAACTGGCAATAATCAAGCAGGTGACCAGGCAGGAATCACGAAGCTAAACTGGCACTGATCTCGTGACTCTGCAGGCACTGATCACGTGGCTGATCAAGTACAGATCACGTGACTGAGCATGCACTGTCACGTGACTGCATGCACTGATGAGGTGGCTGATCGGGCACTGATCACGTGGCTCATCATGCACTGATCCCGGGTTTATCAGGCAGTGATCAGTGACTGACAGGCGCTGATCATGGGAATGTGCACGCACTGATCACGTGGCTGATCAGGAACTGACCACCTGACTGAGCATGCAGTGATCACGTGGCTGATCGTTCACTGATCACGTGTTTATCATACCGTGATCACCTGACTGAGGGGCGCTGATCACGTGACTGTGCAGTCAGTGATCACGTGGCTGATCATGCACTGATATCGTGACTGAGCACGCACTGATCATGTGCCGGGAGCCGGTGAGGCATTCCACTCTGGACAAAGGTCCTCAGGAAGGAGGCTCGGCATACGCAAATGCGGGATCGAGCCTCAGGAGTCCACCCGGATATTCTCGAGCATCTCCCCCCCAAAAAAACCAGAGTCTGCCTACTTTATTGCTTTGTTCTCTTACCTCTGATTTCACTGGGGGCTGTTCCCCACCACCATCTCGCTCTCTCTGTCAAAGAGTTAACTTACAGCTCCAGTTCATAAAGTTCCTTGTCATTCTTCCCTTTAACTTCCAGCTGTGTCTCCATCTGGAGCGCGGAACCCACCACGCTTACTAATTATGCCTGGGCTGCTAAGACCCAGTCGAGAAGGTGTCTAGGGTGAGGCACCTTCCGCTATTCGAGAGGGCGCCTGCGGACTACGTAAGTGATGCAAACTTCTTGTCTTGAAGTTTTATTGGTCTCCCGCGTAAACCAAGCTACTCAGTCTCTTTTCTCCACCGGATTTTCCTACTGAGCTATCCTCATACTATTATTCTTGATATCTCTGATTAGCATATAAATAGTCGCCTAGGCCATCTCTCCTTCGAATACCCTGGATCAGCTGGGGCTGGTCCTCGGCAGGTGGCGCCCGAACAGGGACCTCAGGAGGCAACACTCAAAGAGCTGAGCAGACACGAACCACGCAATCAGCAGGCAATAAGCATGGAGCTCTGAAGTGACGAATCATGCTGCTCAACTGGCAATAATCAAGCAGGTGACCAGGCAGGAATCCCGCAGCTCAGCTGGCAATTGTCAAGCAGATGAGCCGACAGGAATCACGCAGCTCGGCTGGCAATTGTCATGCAGATGAGCAGGCAGGAATCACGCAGCTCAGCAGGCCCTGATTACGTGACTCTGCAGGCACTGATCACGTGGCTGATCAAGTACAGATCACGTGACTGAGCATGCACTGATGACGTGGCTGATCGGGCACTGATCACGTGGCTCATCTTGCACTGATCACGTGTTTATCAGGCAGTGATCAGTGACTGACAGGCGCTGATCCTGGGACTGTGCACGCACTGATAACGTGGTTGATCAGGAACTGACCAACTGACTTCGCATGCAGTGATCACGTGGCTGATCGTTCACTGATCACGTGTTTATCATACCGTGATCACCTGACTGAGGGGCGATGATCACCTGACTGTGCAGTCAGTGATCACGTGGCTGATCATGCACTGATATCGTGACTGAGCACGCACTGATTATGTGCTGGGAGCCGGTGAGGCATTCCACTCTGGACAAAGGTCATGAGGAAGGAGGCTCGGCATACGCAAATGCGGGATCGAGCCTCAGTAGTCCACCCGCATATTCTCGAGCGTCTCCCTCCCAAAAAAAACAGAGTCTGCCTACTTTATTGCTTTGTGCTCTCACCTCTGATTTCATTGGGGGCTGTCCCCCACCAACATCTCGCTCTCACTGTCAAGGAGTTCACTTACAGCTCCAATTCATAAAGTTCCTTGTCATTCTTCCCTTTAACTTCCAGCTGAGTCTCCATCTGTAGCGCTGAACCCAACATGCTTTCTAATTGTGCCTGGGCTGCTTAACCCTCTCGAGTAGGTGTCTAGGGTGAGGCACATTCTGCTATTCGAGAGGGCGCCTGCAGCCTACGTAAGTGGTGCAAACTTCTTGTCTTGAAGTTTTATTGGTCTCCCGCGTAAACCAAGCTACTCAGTCTCTTTTCTCCACCGAATTTTCCTACTGAGCTATCCTCATACTATTATTCTTGATATCTCTGATTAGCATATAAATAGTCGCCTAGGCCATCTCTCCTTCGAATACCCTGGATCAGCTGGGGCTGGTCCCCGGCAGGTGGCGCCCAAACAGGGACCTCAGGAGGCAATACTCAAAGAGATGATCAGACAGGAACCACGCAATCAGCAGGCAATTAGCATGGAGCTCCTCAGTGACAAATCATGCTGCTCAACTGGGTATAATCAAGCAGGTGACCAGGCAGGAATCACGCAGCTCAGCTGGCAATTGTCAAGCAGATGAGCCGACAGGAATCAGGCAGCTCAGCTCGCAATTGTCATGCAGATGAGCCGGCAGGAATCACGCAGCTCAGCAGGCCCTGATCACGTGACTCTGCAGGCACTGATCACGTGGCTGATCAAGTACAGATCCCGTGACTGAGCTTGGCCTGATCACGTGACTGCGCATGCACTGATGACCTGGCTGATCGGGCACTGATCACGTGGCTCATCATGCACTGATCACGTGTTTATCAGGCAGTGATCAGTGACTGACAATCGCTGATCATGGGACTTTGCAGGCACTGATCACGTGGCTGATCAGGAACTGACCAACTGACTGTGCATGTTGAGATCCCGTGGCTGATCGTTCACTGATCACGTGTTTATCATACGGTGATCACGTGACTGTGAGGCGCTGATCACGTGACTGTGCAGTAAGTGATCACGTGGCTGATCATGCACTGATATCGTGACTGAGCATGCACTGATCATGTGCCGGGAGCCGGTGAGGCATTCCACTCTGGACAAAGGTCCTCAGGAAGGAGGCTCGGCATCCGCAAATGCGGGATCGAGCCTCAGGTGTCCACCCGGATATTCTCGAGCATCTCCTCCACAAAAAAACCAGAGTCTCCCTACTTTCTTGCTTTGTGCTCTCACCTCTGGTTTCACTGGGGGCTGTCCCCCACCACCATCTCGCTCTCTCTGTCAAAGTATTAACTTAAAGCTCCAAATCATAAAGTTCCTTGTCATTCTTCCCTTTAATTTCCAGCTGAGTCTCCATCTGTAGCGCTGAACCCAGCATGCTTTCTAATTATGCCTGGGCTGCTTAACCCTCTTGAGAAGGTGTCTAGGGTGAGGCACCTTCTGCTATTCGAGAGGGCGCCTGCAGCCTACGTAAGTGGTGCAAACTTCTTGTCTTGAAGTTTTATTGGTCTCCTGCATAAACCAAGCTACTCAGTCTCTTTTCTCCACCGGATTTTCCTACTGAGCTATCCTCATATTATTATTCTTGATATCTCTGATTAGCATATAAATAGTCGCCTAGGCCATCTCTCCTTCGAATACCCTGGATCAGCTGGGGCTGGTCCCCGGCAGGTGGCGCCCGAACAGGGACCTCAGGAGGCAACACTCAAAGAGCTGAGCAGACACGAACCACGCAATCAGCAGGCAATAAGCATGGAGCTCTGAAGTGACGAATCATGCTGCTCAACTGGCAATAATCAAGCAGGTGACCAGGCAGGAATCCCGCAGCTCAGCTGGCAATTGTCAAGCAGATGAGCCGACAGGAATCACGCAGCTCGGCTGGCAATTGTCATGCAGATGAGCAGGCAGGAATCACGCAGCTCAGCAGGCCCTGATTACGTGACTCTGCAGGCACTGATCACGTGGCTGATCAAGTACAGATCACGTGACTGAGCATGCACTGATGACGTGGCTGATCGGGCACTGATCACGTGGCTCATCTTGCACTGATCACGTGTTTATCAGGCAGTGATCAGTGACTGACAGGCGCTGATCCTGGGACTGTGCACGCACTGATAACGTGGTTGATCAGGAACTGACCAACTGACTTCGCATGCAGTGATCACGTGGCTGATCGTTCACTGATCACGTGTTTATCATACCGTGATCACCTGACTGAGGGGCGATGATCACCTGACTGTGCAGTCAGTGATCACGTGGCTGATCATGCACTGATATCATGACTGAGCACGCACTGATTATGTGCTGGGAGCCGGTGAGGCATTCCACTCTGGACAAAGGTCATGAGGAAGGAGGCTCGGCATACGCAAATGCGGGATCGAGCCTCAGTAGTCCACCCGGATATTCTCGAGCGTCTCCCTCCCAAAAAAAACAGAGTCTGCCTACTTTATTGCTTTGTGCTCTCACCTCTGATTTCATTGGGGGCTGTCCCCCACCGACATCTCGCTCTCACTGTCAAGGAGTTAACTTACAGCTCCAATTCATAAAGTTCCTTGTCATTTTTCCCTTTAACTTCCAGCTGAGTCTCCATCTGTAGCGCTGAACCCAGCATGCTTTCTAATTATGCCTGGGCTGCTTAACCCTCTCGAGTAGGTGTCTAGGGTGAGGCACATTCTGCTATTCGAGAGGGCGCCTGCAGCCTACGTAAGTGGTGCGAACTTCTTGTCTTGAAGTTTTATTGGTCTCCCGCGTAAACCAAGCTACTCAGTCTCTTTTCTCCACCGAATTTTCCTACTGAGCTATCCTCATACTATTATTCTTGATATCTCTGATTAGCATATAAATAGTTGCCTAGGCCATCTCTCCTTCGAATACCCTGGATCAGCTGGGGCTGGTCCACGGCAGGTGGCACCCGAACAGGGACCTCAGGAGGCAGTACTCAAAGAGCTGAGCAGACACGAACCACGCCATCAGCAGGCAATAAGCATGGAGCTCTGAAGTGACGAATCATGCTGCTCAACTGGCAATAATCAAGCAGGTGACCAGGCAGGATCACGCAGCTCAGCTGGCAATTGTCAAGCAGATGAGCCGACAGGAATCACGCAGCTCAACTGGCAATTTTCATGCAGATGAGCCGGCAGGAATCACGCAGCTCAGCAGGCCCTGATTACGTGACTCTGCAGGCACTGATCACGTGGCTGATCAAGTACAGATCACGTGACTGAGCATGCACTGTCACGTGACTGCATGCACTGATGAGGTGGCTGATCGGGCACTGATCACGTGGCTTATCATGCACTGATCCCGGGTTTATCAGGCAGTGATCAGTGACTGACAGGCGCTGATCATGGGACTGTGCACGCACTGATCACGTGGCTGATCAGGAACTGACGAACTGACTGTGCATGCAGAGATCCCGTGGCTGATGGTTCACTGATCATGTGTTTATCATACGGTGATCACGTGACTGTGCAGTAAGTGATCACGTGGCTGATCATGCACTGATGTCGTGACTGAGCATGCACTGATCATGTGCCGGGAGCCGGTGAGGCATTCCACTCTGGACAAAGGTCCTCAGGAAGGAGGCTCGGCATCCGCAAATGCGGGATCGAGCCTCAGGAGTCCACCCAGATATCCTCGGGTATCTCCTCCCCAAAAAAACCAGAGTCTCCCTACTTGCTTGCTTTGTGCTCTCACCTCTGATTTCACTGGGGGCTGTCCCCCACCACCATCTCGCTCTCTCTGTCAAAGAGTTAACTTAAAGCTCCAATTCATAAATTTCCTTGTCACTCTTCCCTTTAACTTCCAGCTGTGTCTCCATCTGGAGCGTGGAACCCACCACGCTTACTAATTATGCCTGGGCTGCTAAGACCCAGTCGAGAAGGTGTCTAGGGTGAGGCACCTTACGCTATTCGAGAGGGCGCCTGCGGCCTACGTAAGTGGTGCAAAGTTCTTGTCTTGAAGTTTTATTGGTCTCCCGCTTAAACCAAGCTACTCAGTCTCTTTTCTCCACCGAATTTTCCTACTGAGCTATCCTCATACTATTATTCTTGATATCTCTGATTAGCATATGAATAGTCGCCTAGGCCATCTCTCCTTCGAATACCCTGGATCAGCTGGGGCTGGTCCCCGGCAGGTGGCGCCCAAACAGGGACCTCAGGAGGCAATACTCAAAGAGCTAAGCAGACACGAACCACGCAATCAGCAGGCAATTAGCATGGAGCTCCAGTGACAAATCATGCTGCTCAACTGGATATAATCAAGCAGGTGACCAGGCAGGAATCCCGCAGATCAGCTGGTAATTGTCAAGCAGATGACCCGACAGGAATCACGCAGGTCAGCTCGCAATTGTCATGCAGATGAGCCGGCAGGAATCATGCAGCTCAGCAGGCCCTGATCACGTGACTCTGCAGGCACTGATCACGTGGCTGATCAAGTACAGATCACGAGACTGAGCATGCACTGATCACGTGGCTATCATGCACTGATCACGTGACTTCGCATGCACTGATGACGTGGCTGATCGGGCACTGAACACGTGGCTCATCATGCACTGATCACGTGTTTATCAGGCAGTAATCAGTGACTGATAGGCGCTGATCATGGGACTGTGCACGCACTGATCACGTGGCTGTTCAGGAACTCACCACCTGACTGCCCAGGCAGTGATCATGTGGCTGATCGTTCACTGATCACGTGTTTATCATCCCGTGATCACGGGACTGACAGGCGCTGATCACCTGACTGTGCAGTCAGTGATCATGTGGCTGATCATGCACTGATATCCTGACTGAGCACTCCCTGATAATGTGCCGGTAACCGGTGAGGCATTCCATTCTGGACAAAGGTCATGAGGAAGGAGGCTCGGCATAGGCAAATGCGGGATCGAGCCTCAGGAGTCCACCCAGATATTCTCGAGCATCCCCCCCCAAAAAAAAACAGAATCTGCCTACATTCTTGCTTTGTGCTCTCACCTCTGATTTCACTGGGGGCTGTCCCCCACTAGCATCTCGCTCTCTCTGTCAACGTGTTAACATAAAGCTCCAATTCATAAAGTTCCTTGTCATTCTTCGCTTTAATTTCCAGCTGAGTCTCCATCTGTAGCACGGAACCCACCACGCTTACTAATTATGCCGGGGCTCCTAAGACCCACTCGAGAAGGTGTCTAGGCTGAGGCACCTTCGCTATTCGAAAGGGGGCCTGCGGTCTACGTAAGTGATGCAAAATTCTTGTCTTGAAGTTCTATTGGTCTCCCACGTAAACCAAGCTACTCAGTCTCTTTTCTCCACCGAATTTTCCTACTGAGCTATCCTCATGCTATTATTCTTGATATCTCTGATTAGTATTTAAATAGTCGCCTAGGCCATCTCTCCTTCGAATACCCTGGATCAGCTGGGGCTGGTCCTCGGCAGGTGGCGCCCGAACAGGGACCTCAGGAGGCATTACTCAAAGAGCTGAGCAGACACGAACCACGTATTCAGCATGCAATTAGCATGGAGCTCAGCAATGACGAATCATGCTGCTCAACTGGCAATAATCAAGCAGGTGACCAGGCAGGAATCACGCAGCTAAACTGGCAATTGTCAAGCAGATGAGCCGACAGGAATCACGCAGCTCAGCTCGCAATTGTCATGCAGATGAGCCGGCAGGAATCACGCAGCTCAGAAGGCCCTGATCACGTGACTCTGCAGGCACTGATCACGTGGCTGATCAAGTACAGATCACGTGACTGAGCATGCCCTGATCACGTGGCTATCATGCACTGATAACGTGACTGCGCATGCACTGATGACGTGGCTGATTGGGCACTGATCACGTGGTTCATCATGCACTGATCACGTGTTTGTCAGGCAGGGATCAGTGACTGACAGGCGCTGATCAAGGGACTGTGCACGCAGTGATCACGGGGCTGATCAGGAAATGACCACCTGACTGCAGATGCAGTGATCACGTGGCTGATCGTTCACTGATCACGGGTTTATCAAACGGTGATCACGTGACTGAGAGGCGCTGATCACGTGACTGTGCATTCAGTGATCACGGGGCTGATCACGCACTGATTTCGTGACTGAGCATGCACTGATCATGTGCCGGGAGCCGGTGAGGCATTCCACTGTGGACAAAGGTCATGAGGAAGGAGGCTCGGCATCCGCAAATGCGAGATTGAGCCTCAGGAGCCCACCCGGATATTCTCGAGCATCACCTCCACAAAAAAACCAGAGTGTCCCTAATTTCTTGCTTTGTGCTCTCACCTCTGGTTTCACTGGGGGCTGTCCCCCACCACCATCTCGCTCTGTCTGTCAAAGTGTTAACTTAAAGCTCCAAATCATAAAGTTCCTTGTCATTCTTCCCTTTAATTTCCAGCTGAGTCTCCATCTGTAGCGCTGAACCCAGCATGCTTTCTAATTATGCCTGGGCTGCTTAAGCCTCTCGAGAAGGTGTCTAGGGTGAGGCACCTTCTGCTATTCGAGAGGGTGCCTGCGGCCTACGTAAGTGGTGCAAACTTCTTGTCTTGAAGTTTTATTGGTCTCCCGCGTAAACCAAGCTACTCAGTCTCTTTTCTCCACCGAATTTTCCTACTGAGCTATCCTCATACTATTATTCTTGATATCTCTGATTAGCATATAAATAGTCGCCTAGGCCATCTCTCCTTCGAATACCCTGGATCAGCTGGGGCTGGTCCCCGGCAGGTGGCGCCCGAACAGGGACCTCATGAGGCAATACTCAAAGAGCTAAGCAGACAGGAACCACACAATCAGCAGGCAATTAGCATGGAGCTCCTTAGAGACAAATCATGCTGCTCAACTGGATATAATCAAGCAGGTGACCAGGCAGGAATCCCGCAGTTCAGGTGGCAATTGTGAAGCAGATGACCCGACAGGAATCACGCATGTCAGCTCGCAATTGTCATGCAGATGAGCCGGCGGGAATCACGCAGCTCAGCAGGCCCTGATCACGTGACTCTGCAGGCACTGATCACGTGGCTGATCAAGTACAGATCCCGTGACTGAGCATGGCCTGATCACGTGACTGAGGATGCACTGATGTCCTGGCTGATCGGGCACTGATCACGTGGCTCATCATGCACTGATCACGTGTTTATCAGGCAGTGATCAGTGACTGACAATCGCTGATCATGGGACTGTGCAGGCACTGATCACGTAGCTGATCAGGAACTGACCAACTGACTGTGCATGTTGAGATCCCGTGGCTGATCGTTCACTGATCACGTGTTTATCATACGGTGATCACGTGACTGTGAGGCGCTGATCACGTGACTGTGCAGTAAGTGATCACGTGGCTGATCATGCACTGATATCGTGACTGAGCATGCACTGATCATGTGCCGGGAGCCGGTGAGGCATTCCACTCTGGACAAAGGTCCTCAGGAAGGAGGCTCGGCATCCGCAAATGCAGGATCGAGCCTCAGGAGTCCACCCGGATATTCTCGAGCATCTCCTCCACAAAAAAACCAGAGTCTCCCTACTTTCTTGCTTTGTGCTCTCACCTCTGGTTTCACTGGGGGCTGTCCCCCACCAACATCTCGCTCTCACTGTCAAGGAGTTAACTTACAGCTCAAATTCATAAAGTTCCTTGTCATTCTTCCCTTTAACTTCCAGCTGAGTCTCCATCTGTAGCGCTGAACCCAGCATGCTTTCTAATTATGCCTGGGCTGCTTAACCCTCTCGAGTAGGTGTCTAGGGTGAGGCACATTCTGCTATTCGAGAGAGCGCCTGCAGCCTACGTAAGTGGTGCAAACTTCTTGTCTTGAAGTTTTATTGGTCTCCCGCGTAATCCAAGCTACTCAGTCTCTTTTCTCCACCGAATTTTCCTACTGAGCTATCCTCATACTATTATTCTTGATATCTATGATTAGCATATAAATAGTCGCCTAGGCCATCTCTCCTTCGAATACCCTGGATCAGCTGGGGCTGGTCCCCGGCAGGTGGCGCCCGAACAGGGACGTCAGGAGGCAATACTCAAACAGCTGAGCAGACACGAACCACGCAATCAGCAGGCAATTAGCATGGAGCTCAGCAGTGAAGAATCATGCTGCTCAACTGGCAATAATGAAGCACGTGACCAGACAGGAATCACGCAGCTCAGCTGGCAATTGTCATGCAGATGAGCCGGCAGCAATCACGCAGCTCAGCAGGCCCTGATCACGTGACTCTGCAGGCACTGATCACGTGGCTGATCAAGTACAGATCACCTGACTTAGCATGCACTGGTCCCGTGGCTATCATGCACTGATGACGTGGCTGATCGGGCACTGATCACGTGGCTCATCAGGCACTGATTACGTGTTTATCCGGCAGTGATCAGTGACTGACAGGCGCTGATCATGGGACTGTGCACGCACTGATCACGTGGCTGATCAGGAACTGACCAACTGACTGCGCTTGCAGAGATCCCGTGGCTGATCGTTCACTGATCATGTGTTTATCATACGGTGATCACGTGACTGTGCAGTAAGTGATCACGTGGCTGATCATGCACTGATGTCGTGACTGAGCATGCACTGATCATGTGCCGGGAGCCGGTGAGGCATTCCACTCTGGACAAAGGTCCTCAGGAAGGAGGCTTGGCATCCGCAAATGCGGGATCGAGCCTCAGTAGTCCACCCAGATATCCTCGAGTATCTCCTCCCCAAAAAAACCAGAGTCTCCCTACATTCTTGCTTTGTGCTCTCACCTCTGATTTCACTGGGGGCTGTTCCCCACCACCATCTCGCTTTCTCTGTCAAAGAGTTAACTTACAGCTCCAATACATAAAGTTCCTTGTCACTCTTCCCTTTAACTTCCAGCTGTGTCTCCATCTGGAGCGCGGAACCCACCACGCTTACTAATTATGCCTGGGCTGCTAAGACCCAGTCGAGAAGGTGTCTAGGATGAGGCACCTTCCGCTATTCAAGAGGGCGCCTGCGGCCTACGTAAGTGGTGCAAACTTCTTGTCTTGAAGTTCTATTGGTCTCCCGCGTAAACCAAGCTTCTCAGTCTCTTTTCTCCACCGAATTTTCCTACTGAGCTATCCTCATACTATTATTCTTGATATCTCTGATTAGCATATAAATAGTCGCCTAGGCCATCTCTCCTTCGAATACCCTGGATCAGCTGGGGCTGGTCCCCGGCAGGTGGCGCCCAAACAGGGACCTCAGGAGGCAATACTCAAAGAGATGATCAGACAGGAACCACGCAATCAGCAGGCAATTAGCATGGAGCTCCTCAGTGACAAATCATGCTGCTCAACTGGGTATAATCAAGCAGGTGACCAGGCAGGAATCACGCAGCTCAGCTGGCAATTGTCAAGCAGATGAGCCGACAGGAATCAGGCAGCTCAGCTCGCAATTGTCATGCAGATGAGCCGGCAGGAATCACGCAGCTCAGCAGGCCCTGATCACGTGACTCTGCAGGCACTGATCACGTGGCTGATCAAGTACAGATCCCGTGACTGAGCTTGGCCTGATCACGTGACTGCGCATGCACTGATGACCTGGCTGATCGGGCACTGATCACGTGGCTCATCATGCACTGATCACGTGTTTATCAGGCAGTGATCAGTGACTGACAATCGCTGATCATGGGACTGTGCAGGCACTGATCACGTGGCTGATCAGGAACTGACCAACTGACTGTGCATGTTGAGATCCCGTGGCTGATCGTTCACTGATCACGTGTTTATCATACGGTGATCACGTGACTGTGAGGCGCTGATCACGTGACTGTGCAGTAAGTGATCACGTGGCTGATCATGCACTGATATCGTGACTGAGCATGCACTGATCATGTGCCGGGAGCCGGTGAGGCATTCCACTCTGGACAAAGGTCCTCAGGAAGGAGGCTCGGCATCCGCAAATGCGGGATCGAGCCTCAGGTGTCCACCCGGATATTCTCGAGCATCTCCTCCACAAAAAAACCAGAGTCTCCCTACTTTCTTGCTTTGTGCTCTCACCTCTGGTTTCACTGGGGGCTGTCCCCCACCACCATCTCGCTCTCTCTGTCAAAGTATTAACTTAAAGCTCCAAATCATAAAGTTCCTTGTCATTCTTCCCTTTAATTTCCAGCTGAGTCTCCATCTGTAGCGCTGAACCCAGCATGCTTTCTAATTATGCCTGGGCTGCTTAACCCTCTTGAGAAGGTGTCTAGGGTGAGGCACCTTCTGCTATTCGAGAGGGCGCCTGCAGCCTACGTAAGTGGTGCAAACTTCTTGTCTTGAAGTTTTATTGGTCTCCTGCATAAACCAAGCTACTCAGTCTCTTTTCTCCACCGGATTTTCCTACTGAGCTATCCTCATATTATTATTCTTGATATCTCTGATTAGCATATAAATAGTCGCCTAGGCCATCTCTCCTTCGAATACCCTGGATCAGCTGGGGCTGGTCCCCGGCAGGTGGCGCCCGAACAGGGACCTCAGGAGGCAACACTCAAAGAGCTGAGCAGACACGAACCACGCAATCAGCAGGCAATAAGCATGGAGCTCTGAAGTGACGAATCATGCTGCTCAACTGGCAATAATCAAGCAGGTGACCAGGCAGGAATCCCGCAGCTCAGCTGGCAATTGTCAAGCAGATGAGCCGACAGGAATCACGCAGCTCGGCTGGCAATTGTCATGCAGATGAGCAGGCAGGAATCACGCAGCTCAGCAGGCCCTGATTACGTGACTCTGCAGGCACTGATCACGTGGCTGATCAAGTACAGATCACGTGACTGAGCATGCACTGATGACGTGGCTGATCGGGCACTGATCACGTGGCTCATCTTGCACTGATCACGTGTTTATCAGGCAGTGATCAGTGACTGACAGGCGCTGATCCTGGGACTGTGCACGCACTGATAACGTGGTTGATCAGGAACTGACCAACTGACTTCGCATGCAGTGATCACGTGGCTGATCGTTCACTGATCACGTGTTTATCATACCGTGATCACCTGACTGAGGGGCGATGATCACCTGACTGTGCAGTCAGTGATCACGTGGCTGATCATGCACTGATATCATGACTGAGCACGCACTGATTATGTGCTGGGAGCCGGTGAGGCATTCCACTCTGGACAAAGGTCATGAGGAAGGAGGCTCGGCATACGCAAATGCGGGATCGAGCCTCAGTAGTCCACCCGGATATTCTCGAGCGTCTCCCTCCCAAAAAAAACAGAGTCTGCCTACTTTATTGCTTTGTGCTCTCACCTCTGATTTCATTGGGGGCTGTCCCCCACCGACATCTCGCTCTCACTGTCAAGGAGTTAACTTACAGCTCCAATTCATAAAGTTCCTTGTCATTTTTCCCTTTAACTTCCAGCTGAGTCTCCATCTGTAGCGCTGAACCCAGCATGCTTTCTAATTATGCCTGGGCTGCTTAACCCTCTCGAGTAGGTGTCTAGGGTGAGGCACATTCTGCTATTCGAGAGGGCGCCTGCAGCCTACGTAAGTGGTGCGAACTTCTTGTCTTGAAGTTTTATTGGTCTCCCGCGTAAACCAAGCTACTCAGTCTCTTTTCTCCACCGAATTTTCCTACTGAGCTATCCTCATACTATTATTCTTGATATCTCTGATTAGCATATAAATAGTTGCCTAGGCCATCTCTCCTTCGAATACCCTGGATCAGCTGGGGCTGGTCCACGGCAGGTGGCACCCGAACAGGGACCTCAGGAGGCAGTACTCAAAGAGCTGAGCAGACACGAACCACGCCATCAGCAGGCAATAAGCATGGAGCTCTGAAGTGACGAATCATGCTGCTCAACTGGCAATAATCAAGCAGGTGACCAGGCAGGATCACGCAGCTCAGCTGGCAATTGTCAAGCAGATGAGCCGACAGGAATCACGCAGCTCAACTGGCAATTTTCATGCAGATGAGCCGGCAGGAATCACGCAGCTCAGCAGGCCCTGATTACGTGACTCTGCAGGCACTGATCACGTGGCTGATCAAGTACAGATCACGTGACTGAGCATGCACTGTCACGTGACTGCATGCACTGATGAGGTGGCTGATCGGGCACTGATCACGTGGCTTATCATGCACTGATCCCGGGTTTATCAGGCAGTGATCAGTGACTGACAGGCGCTGATCATGGGACTGTGCACGCACTGATCACGTGGCTGATCAGGAACTGACGAACTGACTGTGCATGCAGAGATCCCGTGGCTGATGGTTCACTGATCATGTGTTTATCATACGGTGATCACGTGACTGTGCAGTAAGTGATCACGTGGCTGATCATGCACTGATGTCGTGACTGAGCATGCACTGATCATGTGCCGGGAGCCGGTGAGGCATTCCACTCTGGACAAAGGTCCTCAGGAAGGAGGCTCGGCATCCGCAAATGCGGGATCGAGCCTCAGGAGTCCACCCAGATATCCTCGGGTATCTCCTCCCCAAAAAAACCAGAGTCTCCCTACTTGCTTGCTTTGTGCTCTCACCTCTGATTTCACTGGGGGCTGTCCCCCACCACCATCTCGCTCTCTCTGTCAAAGAGTTAACTTAAAGCTCCAATTCATAAATTTCCTTGTCACTCTTCCCTTTAACTTCCAGCTGTGTCTCCATCTGGAGCGTGGAACCCACCACGCTTACTAATTATGCCTGGGCTGCTAAGACCCAGTCGAGAAGGTGTCTAGGGTGAGGCACCTTACGCTATTCGAGAGGGCGCCTGCGGCCTACGTAAGTGGTGCAAAGTTCTTGTCTTGAAGTTTTATTGGTCTCCCGCTTAAACCAAGCTACTCAGTCTCTTTTCTCCACCGAATTTTCCTACTGAGCTATCCTCATACTATTATTCTTGATATCTCTGATTAGCATATGAATAGTCGCCTAGGCCATCTCTCCTTCGAATACCCTGGATCAGCTGGGGCTGGTCCCCGGCAGGTGGCGCCCAAACAGGGACCTCAGGAGGCAATACTCAAAGAGCTAAGCAGACACGAACCACGCAATCAGCAGGCAATTAGCATGGAGCTCCAGTGACAAATCATGCTGCTCAACTGGATATAATCAAGCAGGTGACCAGGCAGGAATCCCGCAGATCAGCTGGTAATTGTCAAGCAGATGACCCGACAGGAATCACGCAGGTCAGCTCGCAATTGTCATGCAGATGAGCCGGCAGGAATCATGCAGCTCAGCAGGCCCTGATCACGTGACTCTGCAGGCACTGATCACGTGGCTGATCAAGTACAGATCACGAGACTGAGCATGCACTGATCACGTGGCTATCATGCACTGATCACGTGACTTCGCATGCACTGATGACGTGGCTGATCGGGCACTGAACACGTGGCTCATCATGCACTGATCACGTGTTTATCAGGCAGTAATCAGTGACTGATAGGCGCTGATCATGGGACTGTGCACGCACTGATCACGTGGCTGTTCAGGAACTCACCACCTGACTGCCCAGGCAGGGATCATGTGGCTGATCGTTCACTGATCACGTGTTTATCATCCCGTGATCACGGGACTGACAGGCGCTGATCACCTGACTGTGCAGTCAGTGATCATGTGGCTGATCATGCACTGATATCCTGACTGAGCACTCCCTGATAATGTGCCGGTAACCGGTGAGGCATTCCATTCTGGACAAAGGTCATGAGGAAGGAGGCTCGGCATAGGCAAATGCGGGATCGAGCCTCAGGAGTCCACCCAGATATTCTCGAGCATCCCCCCCCAAAAAAAAACAGAATCTGCCTACATTCTTGCTTTGTGCTCTCACCTCTGATTTCACTGGGGGCTGTCCCCCACTAGCATCTCGCTCTCTCTGTCAACGTGTTAACATAAAGCTCCAATTCATAAAGTTCCTTGTCATTCTTCGCTTTAATTTCCAGCTGAGTCTCCATCTGTAGCACGGAACCCACCACGCTTACTAATTATGCCGGGGCTCCTAAGACCCACTCGAGAAGGTGTCTAGGCTGAGGCACCTTCGCTATTCGAAAGGGGGCCTGCGGTCTACGTAAGTGATGCAAAATTCTTGTCTTGAAGTTCTATTGGTCTCCCACGTAAACCAAGCTACTCAGTCTCTTTTCTCCACCGAATTTTCCTACTGAGCTATCCTCATGCTATTATTCTTGATATCTCTGATTAGTATTTAAATAGTCGCCTAGGCCATCTCTCCTTCGAATACCCTGGATCAGCTGGGGCTGGTCCTCGGCAGGTGGCGCCCGAACAGGGACCTCAGGAGGCATTACTCAAAGAGCTGAGCAGACACGAACCACGTATTCAGCATGCAATTAGCATGGAGCTCAGCAATGACGAATCATGCTGCTCAACTGGCAATAATCAAGCAGGTGACCAGGCAGGAATCACGCAGCTAAACTGGCAATTGTCAAGCAGATGAGCCGACAGGAATCACGCAGCTCAGCTCGCAATTGTCATGCAGATGAGCCGGCAGGAATCACGCAGCTCAGAAGGCCCTGATCACGTGACTCTGCAGGCACTGATCACGTGGCTGATCAAGTACAGATCACGTGACTGAGCATGCCCTGATCACGTGGCTATCATGCACTGATAACGTGACTGCGCATGCACTGATGACGTGGCTGATTGGGCACTGATCACGTGGCTCATCATGCACTGATCACGTGTTTGTCAGGCAGGGATCAGTGACTGACAGGCGCTGATCAAGGGACTGTGCACGCAGTGATCACGGGGCTGATCAGGAAATGACCACCTGACTGCAGATGCAGTGATCACGTGGCTGATCGTTCACTGATCACGGGTTTATCAAACGGTGATCACGTGACTGAGAGGCGCTGATCACGTGACTGTGCATTCAGTGATCACGGGGCTGATCACGCACTGATTTCGTGACTGAGCATGCACTGATCATGTGCCGGGAGCCGGTGAGGCATTCCACTGTGGACAAAGGTCATGAGGAAGGAGGCTCGGCATCCGCAAATGCGAGATTGAGCCTCAGGAGCCCACCCGGATATTCTCGAGCATCACCTCCACAAAAAAACCAGAGTGTCCCTAATTTCTTGCTTTGTGCTCTCACCTCTGGTTTCACTGGGGGCTGTCCCCCACCACCATCTCGCTCTGTCTGTCAAAGTGTTAACTTAAAGCTCCAAATCATAAAGTTCCTTGTCATTCTTCCCTTTAATTTCCAGCTGAGTCTCCATCTGTAGCGCTGAACCCAGCATGCTTTCTAATTATGCCTGGGCTGCTTAAGCCTCTCGAGAAGGTGTCTAGGGTGAGGCACCTTCTGCTATTCGAGAGGGTGCCTGCGGCCTAAGTAAGTGGTGCAAACTTCTTGTCTTGAAGTTTTATTGGTCTCCCGCGTAAACCAAGCTACTCAGTCTCTTTTCTCCACCGAATTTTCCTACTGAGCTATCCTCATACTATTATTCTTGATATCTCTGATTAGCATATAAATAGTCGCCTAGGCCATCTCTCCTTCGAATACCCTGGATCAGCTGGGGCTGGTCCCCGGCAGGTGGCGCCCGAACAGGGACCTCATGAGGCAATACTCAAAGAGCTAAGCAGACAGGAACCACACAATCAGCAGGCAATTAGCATGGAGCTCCTTAGAGACAAATCATGCTGCTCAACTGGATATAATCAAGCAGGTGACCAGGCAGGAATCCCGCAGTTCAGGTGGCAATTGTGAAGCAGATGACCCGACAGGAATCACGCATGTCAGCTCGCAATTGTCATGCAGATGAGCCGGCGGGAATCACGCAGCTCAGCAGGCCCTGATCACGTGACTCTGCAGGCACTGATCACGTGGCTGATCAAGTACAGATCCCGTGACTGAGCATGGCCTGATCACGTGACTGAGGATGCACTGATGTCCTGGCTGATCGGGCACTGATCACGTGGCTCATCATGCACTGATCACGTGTTTATCAGGCAGTGATCAGTGACTGACAATCGCTGATCATGGGACTGTGCAGGCACTGATCACGTAGCTGATCAGGAACTGACCAACTGACTGTGCATGTTGAGATCCCGTGGCTGATCGTTCACTGATCACGTGTTTATCATACGGTGATCACGTGACTGTGAGGCGCTGATCACGTGACTGTGCAGTAAGTGATCACGTGGCTGATCATGCACTGATATCGTGACTGAGCATGCACTGATCATGTGCCGGGAGCCGGTGAGGCATTCCACTCTGGACAAAGGTCCTCAGGAAG
This sequence comes from Bos taurus, assembly GCF_002263795.3. Lineage (NCBI taxonomy): Eukaryota > Metazoa > Chordata > Mammalia > Artiodactyla > Bovidae > Bos > Bos taurus. The sequence continues at coordinate 138,366 of NW_020190539.1, forward strand.
GAGGCTCGGCATCCGCAAATGCAGGATCGAGCCTCAGGAGTCCACCCGGATATTCTCGAGCATCTCCTCCACAAAAAAACCAGAGTCTCCCTACTTTCTTGCTTTGTGCTCTCACCTCTGGTTTCACTGGGGGCTGTCCCCCACCAACATCTCGCTCTCACTGTCAAGGAGTTAACTTACAGCTCAAATTCATAAAGTTCCTTGTCATTCTTCCCTTTAACTTCCAGCTGAGTCTCCATCTGTAGCGCTGAACCCAGCATGCTTTCTAATTATGCCTGGGCTGCTTAACCCTCTCGAGTAGGTGTCTAGGGTGAGGCACATTCTGCTATTCGAGAGGGCGCCTGCAGCCTACGTAAGTGGTGCAAACTTCTTGTCTTGAAGTTTTATTGGTCTCCCGCGTAATCCAAGCTACTCAGTCTCTTTTCTCCACCGAATTTTCCTACTGAGCTATCCTCATACTATTATTCTTGATATCTATGATTAGCATATAAATAGTCGCCTAGGCCATCTCTCCTTCGAATACCCTGGATCAGCTGGGGCTGGTCCCCGGCAGGTGGCGCCCGAACAGGGACGTCAGGAGGCAATACTCAAACAGCTGAGCAGACACGAACCACGCAATCAGCAGGCAATTAGCATGGAGCTCAGCAGTGAAGAATCATGCTGCTCAACTGGCAATAATGAAGCACGTGACCAGACAGGAATCACGCAGCTCAGCTGGCAATTGTCATGCAGATGAGCCGGCAGCAATCACGCAGCTCAGCAGGCCCTGATCACGTGACTCTGCAGGCACTGATCACGTGGCTGATCAAGTACAGATCACCTGACTTAGCATGCACTGGTCCCGTGGCTATCATGCACTGATGACGTGGCTGATCGGGCACTGATCACGTGGCTCATCAGGCACTGATTACGTGTTTATCCGGCAGTGATCAGTGACTGACAGGCGCTGATCATGGGACTGTGCACGCACTGATCACGTGGCTGATCAGGAACTGACCAACTGACTGCGCTTGCAGAGATCCCGTGGCTGATCGTTCACTGATCATGTGTTTATCATACGGTGATCACGTGACTGTGCAGTAAGTGATCACGTGGCTGATCATGCACTGATGTCGTGACTGAGCATGCACTGATCATGTGCCGGGAGCCGGTGAGGCATTCCACTCTGGACAAAGGTCCTCAGGAAGGAGGCTTGGCATCCGCAAATGCGGGATCGAGCCTCAGTAGTCCACCCAGATATCCTCGAGTATCTCCTCCCCAAAAAAACCAGAGTCTCCCTACATTCTTGCTTTGTGCTCTCACCTCTGATTTCACTGGGGGCTGTTCCCCACCACCATCTCGCTTTCTCTGTCAAAGAGTTAACTTACAGCTCCAATACATAAAGTTCCTTGTCACTCTTCCCTTTAACTTCCAGCTGTGTCTCCATCTGGAGCGCGGAACCCACCACGCTTACTAATTATGCCTGGGCTGCTAAGACCCAGTCGAGAAGGTGTCTAGGATGAGGCACCTTCCGCTATTCAAGAGGGCGCCTGCGGCCTACGTAAGTGGTGCAAACTTCTTGTCTTGAAGTTCTATTGGTCTCCCGCGTAAACCAAGCTTCTCAGTCTCTTTTCTCCACCGAATTTTCCTACTGAGCTATCCTCATACTATTATTCTTGATATCTCTGATTAGCATATAAATAGTCGCCTAGGCCATCTCTCCTTCGAATACCCTGGATCAGCTGGGGCTGGTCCCTGGCAGGTGGCGCCCAAACAGGGACCTCAGGAGGCAATACTCAAAGAGATGATCAGACAGGAACCACGCAATCAGCAGGCAATTAGCATGGAGCTCCTCAGTGACAAATCATGCTGCTCAACTGGGTATAATCAAGCAGGTGACCAGGCAGGAATCACGCAGCTCAGCTGGCAATTGTCAAGCAGATGAGCCGACAGGAATCAGGCAGCTCAGCTCGCAATTGTCATGCAGATGAGCCGGCAGGAATCACGCAGCTCAGCAGGCCCTGATCACGTGACTCTGCAGGCACTGATCACGTGGCTGATCAAGTACAGATCCCGTGACTGAGCTTGGCCTGATCACGTGACTGCGCATGCACTGATGACCTGGCTGATCGGGCACTGATCACGTGGCTCATCATGCACTTATCACGTGTTTATCAGGCAGTGATCAGTGACTGACAATCGCTGATCATGGGACTGTGCAGGCACTGATCACGTGGCTGATCAGGAACTGACCAACTGACTGTGCATGTTGAGATCCCGTGGCTGATCGTTCACTGATCACGTGTTTATCATACGGTGATCACGTGACTGTGAGGCGCTGATCACGTGACTGTGCAGTAAGTGATCACGTGGCTGATCATGCACTGATATCGTGACTGAGCATGCACTGATCATGTGCCGGGAGCCGGTGAGGCATTCCACTCTGGACAAAGGTCCTCAGGAAGGAGGCTCGGCATCCGCAAATGCGGGATCGAGCCTCAGGAGTCCACCCGGATATTCTCGAGCATCTCCTCCACAAAAAAACCAGAGTCTCCCTACTTTCTTGCTTTGTGCTCTCACCTCTGGTTTCACTGGGGGCTGTCCCCCACCACCATCTCGCTCTCTCTGTCAAAGTATTAACTTAAAGCTCCAAATCATAAAGTTCCTTGTCATTCTTCCCTTTAATTTCCAGCTGAGTCTCCATCTGTAGCGCTGAACCCAGCATGCTTTCTAATTATGCCTGGGCTGCTTAACCCTCTCGAGAAGGTGTCTAGGGTGAGGCACCTTCTGCTATTCGAGAGGGCGCCTGCAGCCTACGTAAGTGGTGCAAACTTCTTGTCTTGAAGTTTTATTGGTCTCCTGCATAAACCAAGCTACTCAGTCTCTTTTCTCCACCGGATTTTCCTACTGAGCTATCCTCATACTATTATTCTTGATATCTCTGATTAGCATATAAATAGTCGCCTAGGCCATCTCTCCTTCGAATACCCTGGATCAGCTGGGGCTGGTCCCCGGCAGGTGGCGCCCGAACAGGGACCTCAGGAGGCAACACTCAAAGAGCTGAGCAGACACGAACCACGCAATCAGCAGGCAATAAGCATGGAGCTCTGAAGTGACGAATCATGCTGCTCAACTGGCAATAATCAAGCAGGTGACCAGGCAGGAATCCCGCAGCTCAGCTGGCAATTGTCAAGCAGATGAGCCGACAGGAATCACGCAGCTCGGCTGGCAATTGTCATGCAGATGAGCAGGCAGGAATCACGCAGCTCAGCAGGCCCTGATTACGTGACTCTGCAGGCACTGATCACGTGGCTGATCAAGTACAGATCACGTGACTGAGCATGCACTGATGACGTGGCTGATCGGGCACTGATCACGTGGCTCATCTTGCACTGATCACGTGTTTATCAGGCAGTGATCAGTGACTGACAGGCGCTGATCCTGGGACTGTGCACGCACTGATAACGTGGTTGATCAGGAACTGACCAACTGACTTCGCATGCAGTGATCACGTGGCTGATCGTTCACTGATCACGTGTTTATCATACCGTGATCACCTGACGGAGGGGCGATGATCACCTGACTGTGCACTCAGTGATCACGTGGCTGATCATGCACTGATATCGTGACTGAGCACGCACTGATTATGTGCTGGGAGCCGGTGAGGCATTCCACTCTGGACAAAGGTCATGAGGAAGGAGGCTCGGCATACGCAAATGCGGGATCGAGCCTCAGTAGTCCACCCGGATATTCTCGAGCGTCTCCCTCCCAAAAAAAACAGAGTCTGCCTACTTTATTGCTTTGTGCTCTCACCTCTGATTTCATTGGGGGCTGTCCCCCACCAACATCTCGCTCTCACTGTCAAGGAGTTAACTTACAGCTCCAATACATAAAGTTCCTTGTCATTTTTCCCTTTAACTTCCAGCTGAGTCTCCATCTGTAGCGCTGAACCCAGCATGCTTTCTAATTATGCCTGGGCTGCTTAACCCTCTCGAGTAGGTGTCTAGGGTGAGGCACATTCTGCTGTTCGAGAGGGCGCCTGCAGCCTACGTAAGTGGTGCAAACTTCTTGTCTTGAAGTTTTATTGGTCTCCCGCTTAAACCAAGCTACTCAGTCTCTTTTCTCCACCGAATTTTCCTACTGAGCTATCCTCATACTATTATTCTTGATATCTCTGATTAGCATATAAATAGTCGCCTAGGCCATCTCTCCTTCGAATACCCTGGATCAGCTGGGGCTGGTCCACGGCAGGTGGCACCCGAACAGGGACCTCTGGAGGCAGTACTCAAAGAGCTGAGCAGACACGAACCACGCCATCAGCAGGCAATAAGCATGGAGCTCTGAAGTGACGAATCATGCTGCTCAACTGGCAATAATCAAGCAGGTGACCAGGCAGGATCACGCAGCTCAGCTGGCAATTGTCAAGCAGATGAGCCGACAGGAATCACGCAGCTCAACTGGCAATTTTCATGCAGATGAGCCGGCAGGAATCACGCATCTCAGCAGGCTCTGATCACGTGACTCCTCAGGCCCTGATCACGTGGCTGATCAAGTACAGATCACGTGACTGAGCATGCACTGTCACGTGACTGCATGCACTGATGAGGTGGCTGATCGGGCACTGATCACGTGGCTCATCATGCACTGATCCAGGGTTTATCAGGCAGTGATCAGTGACTGACAGGCGCTGATCATGGGAATGTGCACGCACTGATCACGTGGCTGATCAGGAACTGACCACCTGACTGAGCATGCAGTGATCCCGTGGCTGATCGTTCACTGATCACGTGTTTATCCTACCGTGATCACGTGACTGAGGGGCGCTGATCACGTGACTGTGCAGTCAGTGATCACGTGGCTGATCATGCACTGATATCGTGACTGAGCACGCACTGATCATGTGCCGGGAGCCGGTGAGGCATTCCACTCTGGACAAAGGTCCTCAGGAAGGAGGCTCGGCATACGCAAATGTGGGATCGAGCCTCAGGAGTCCACCCGGATATTCTCGAGCATCTCCCCCCCAAAAAAACCAGAGTCTGCCTACTTTATTGCTTTGTTCTCTTACCTCTGATTTCACTGGGGGCTGTTCCCCACCACCATCTCGCTTTCTCTGTCAAAGAGTTAACTTACAGCTCCAATTCATAAAGTTCCTTGTCATTCTTCCCTTTAACTTCCAGCTGTGTCTCCATCTGGAGCGCGGAACCCACCACGCTTACTAATTATGCCTGGGCTGCTAAGACCCAGTCGAGAAGGTGTCTAGGGTGAGGCACCTTCCGCTATTCGAGAGGGCGCCTGCGGCCTACGTAAGTGGTGCAAACTTCTTGTCTTGAAGTTTGATTGGTCTTCCGCGTAAACCAAGCTACTCAGTCTCGTTTCTCCACCGAATTTTCCTACTGAGCTATCCTCATACTATTATTCTTGATATCTCTGATTAGCATATAAATAGTCGCCTAGGCCATCTCTCCTTCGAATACCCTGGATCAGCTGGGGCTGGTCTCCGGCAGGTGGCGCCCGAACAGGGACGTCAGGAGGCAATACTCAAACAGCTGAGCAGACACGAACCACGCAATCAGCAGGCAATTAGCATGGAGCTCAGCACTGAAGAATCATGCTGCTCAACTGGCAATAATGAAGCACGTGACCAGACAGGAATCACGCAGCTCAGCTGGCAATTGTCATGCAGATGAGCCGGCAGGAATCACGCAGCTCAGCAGGCCCTGATCACGTGACTCTGCAGGCACTGATCACGTGGCTGATCAAGTACAGATCCCGTGACTGAGCATGGCCTGATCACGTGACTGCGCATGCACTGATGACCTGGCTGATCGGGCACTGATCACGTGGCTCATCATGCACTGATCCCGGGTTTATCAGGCAGTGATCAGTGACTGACAATCGCTGATCATGGGACTGTGCAGGCACTGATCACGTGGCTGATCAGGAACTGACCAACTGACTGTGCATGTTGAGATCCCGTGGCTGATCGTTCACTGATCACGTGTTTATCATACGGTGATCACGTGACTGTGAGGCGCTGATCACGTGACTGTGCAGTAAGTGATCACGTGGCTGATCATGCACTGATATCGTGACTGAGCATGCACTGATCATGTGCCGGGAGCCGGTGAGGCATTCCACTCTGGACAAAGGTCCTCAGGAAGGAGGCTCGGCATCCGCAAATGCGGGATCGAGCCTCAGGAGTCCACCCGGATATTCTCGAGCATCTCCTCCACAAAAAAACCAGAGTCTCCCTACTTTCTTGCTTTGTGCTCTCACCTCTGGTTTCACTGGGGGCTGTCCCCCACCACCATCTCGCTCTCTCTGTCAAAGAATTAACTTAAAGCTCCAAATCATAAAGTTCCTTGTCATTCTTCCCTTTAATTTCCAGCTGAGTCTCCATCTGTAGCGCTGAACCCAGCATGCTTTCTAATTATGCCTGGGCTGCTTAACCCTCTCGAGAAGGTGTCTAGGGTGAGGCACCTTCTGCTATTCGAGAGGGCGCCTGCAGCCTACGTAAGTGGTGCAAACTTCTTGTCTTGAAGTTTTATTGGTCTCCTGCATAAACCAAGCTACTCAGTCTCTTTTCTCCACCGGATTTTCCTACTGAGCTATCCTCATACTATTATTCTTGATATCTCTGATTAGCATATAAATAGTCGCCTAGGCCATCTCTCCTTCGAATACCCTGGATCAGCTGGGGCTGGTCCCCGGCAGGTGGCGCCCGAACAGGGACCTCAGGAGGCAACACTCAAAGAGCTGAGCAGACACGAACCACGCAATCAGCAGGCAATAAGCATGGAGCTCTGAAGTGACGAATCATGCTGCTCAACTGGCAATAATCAAGCAGGTGACCAGGCAGGAATCCCGCAGCTCAGCTGGCAATTGTCAAGCAGATGAGCCGACAGGAATCACGCAGCTCGGCTGGCAATTGTCATGCAGATGAGCAGGCAGGAATCACGCAGCTCAGCAGGCCCTGATTACGTGACTCTGCAGGCACTGATCACGTGGCTGATCAAGTACAGATCACGTGACTGAGCATGCACTGATGACGTGGCTGATCGGGCACTGATCACGTGGCTCATCTTGCACTGATCACGTGTTTATCAGGCAGTGATCAGTGACTGACAGGCGCTGATCCTGGGACTGTGCACGCACTGATAACGTGGTTGATCAGGAACTGACCAACTGACTTCGCATGCAGTGATCACGTGGCTGATCGTTCACTGATCACGTGTTTATCATACCGTGATCACCTGACGGAGGGGCGATGATCACCTGACTGTGCAGTCAGTGATCACGTGGCTGATCATGCACTGATATCGTGACTGAGCACGCACTGATTATGTGCTGGGAGCCGGTGAGGCATTCCACTCTGGACAAAGGTCATGAGGAAGGAGGCTCGGCATACGCAAATGCGGGATCAAGCCTCAGTAGTCCACCCGGATATTCTCGAGCGTCTCCTCCACAAAAAACCCAGAGTCTGCCTACTTTATTGCTTTGTGCTCTCACCTCTGATTTCATTGGGGGCTGTCCCCCACCGACATCTCGCTCTCACTGTCAAGGAGTTAACTTACAGCTCCAATACATAAAGTTCCTTGTCATTCTTCCCTTTAACTTCCAGCTGAGTCTCCATCTGTAGCGCTGAACCCAGCATGCTTTCTAATTATGCCTGGGCTGCTTAACCCTCTCGAGTAGGTGTCTAGGGTGAGGCACATTCTGCTATTCGAGAGGGCGCCTGCAGCCTACGTAAGTGGTGCAAACTTCTTGTCTTGAAGTTTTATTGGTCTCCCGCGTAAACCAAGCTACTCAGTCTCTTTTCTCCACCGAATTTTCCTACTGAGCTATCCTCATACTATTATTCTTGATATCTCTGATTAGCATATAAATAGTCGCCTAGGCCATCTCTCCTTCGAATACCCTGGATCAGCTGGGGCTGGTCCACGGCAGGTGGCACCCGAACAGGGACCTCAGGAGGCAGTACTCAAAGAGCTGAGCAGACACGAACCACGCAATCAGCAGGCAATAAGCATGGAGCTCAGCAGTGACGAATCATGCTGCTCAACTGGCAATAATCAAGCAGGTGACCAGGCAGGATCACGCAGCTCAGCTGGCAATTGTCAAGCAGATGAGCCGACAGGAATCACGCAGCTCAACTGGCAATTTTCATGTAGATGAGCCGGCAGGAATCACGCATCTCAGCAGGCTCTGATCACCTGACTCTGCAGGCACTGATCACGTGGCTGATCAAGTACAGATCACGTGACTGAGCATGCACTGTCACGTGACTGCATGCACTGATGAGGTGGCTGATCGGGCACTGATCACGTGGCTCATCATGCACTGATCCCGGGTTTATCAGGCAGTGATCAGTGACTGACAGGCGCTGATCATGGGAATGTGCACGCACTGATCACGTGGCTGATCAGGAACTGACCACCTGACTGAGCATGCAGTGATCACGTGGCTGATCGTTCACTGATCACGTGTTTATCCTACCGTGATCACGTGACTGAGGGGCGCTGATCACGTGACTGTGCAGTCAGTGATCACGTGGCTGATCATGCACTGATATCGTGACTGAGCACGCACTGATCATGTGCCGGGAGCCGGTGAGGCATTCCACTCTGGACAAAGGTCCTCAGGAAGGAGGCTCGGCATACGCAAATGTGGGATCGAGCCTCAGGAGTCCACCCGGATATTCTCGAGCATCTCCCCCCCAAAAAAACCAGAGTCTGCCTACTTTATTGCTTTGTTCTCTTACCTCTGATTTCACTGGGGGCTGTTCCCCACCACCATCTCGCTTTCTCTGTCAAAGAGTTAACTTACAGCTCCAATTCATAAAGTTCCTTGTCATTCTTCCCTTTAACTTCCAGCTGTGTCTCCATCTGGAGCGCGGAACCCACCACGCTTACTAATTATGCCTGGGCTGCTAAGACCCAGTCGAGAAGGTGTCTAGGGTGAGGCACCTTCCGCTATTCGAGAGGGCGCCTGCGGCCTACGTAAGTGGTGCAAACTTCTTGTCTTGAAGTTTTATTGGTCTCCCGCGTAAACCAAGCTACTCAGTCTCTTTTCTCCACCGAATTTTCCTACTGAGCTATCCTCATACTATTATTCTTGATATCTCTGATTAGCATATAAATAGTCGCCTAGGCCATCTCTCCTTCAAATACCCTGGATCAGCTGGGGCTGGTCCCCGGCAGGTGGCGCCCGAACAGGGACGTCAGGAGGCAATACTCAAACAGCTGAGCAGACACGAACCACGCAATCAGCAGGCAATTAGCATGGAGCTCAGCAGTGAAGAATCATGCTGCTCAACTGGCAATAATGAAGCACGTGACCAGACAGGAATCACGCAGCTCAGCTGGCAATTGTCATGCAGATGAGCCGGCAGCAATCACGCAGCTCAGCAGGCCCTGATCACGTGACTCTGCAGGCACTGATCACGTGGCTGATCAAGTACAGATCCCGTGACTGAGCATGGCCTGATCACGTGACTGCGCATGCACTGATGACCTGGCTGATCGGGCACTGATCACGTGGCTCATCATGCACTGATCCCGGGTTTATCAGGCAGTGATCAGTGACTGACAATCGCTGATCATGGGACTGTGCAGGCACTGATCACGTGGCTGATCAGGAACTGACCAACTGACTGTGCATGTTGAGATCCCGTGGCTGATCGTTCACTGATCACGTGTTTATCATACGGTGATCACGTGACTGTGCAGTAAGTGATCACGTGGCTGATCATGCACTGATATCGTGACTGAGCATGCACTGATCATGTGCCGGGAGCCGGTGAGGCATTCCACTCTGGACAAAGGTCCTCAGGAAGGAGGCTCGGCATCCGCAAATGCGGGATCGAGCCTCAGGAGTCCACCCGGATATTCTCGAGCATCTCCTCCACAAAAAAACCAGAGTCTCCCTACTTTCTTGCTTTGTGCTCTCACCTCTGGTTTCACTGGGGGCTGTCCCCCACCACCATCTCGCTCTCTCTGTCAAAGTATTAACTTAAAGCTCCAAATCATAAAGTTCCTTGTCATTCTTCCCTTTAATTTCCAGCTGAGTCTCCATCTGTAGCGCTGAACCCAGCATGCTTTCTAATTATGCCTGGGCTGCTTAACCCTCTCGAGAAGGTGTCTAGGGTGAGGCACCTTCTGCTATTCGAGAGGGCGCCTGCAGCCTACGTAAGTGGTGCAAACTTCTTGTCTTGAAGTTTTATTGGTCTCCTGCATAAACCAAGCTACTCAGTCTCTTTTCTCCACCGGATTTTCCTACTGAGCTATCCTCATACTATTATTATTGATATCTCTGATTAGCATATAAATAGTCGCCTAGGCCATCTCTCCTTCGAATACCCTGGATCAGCTGGGGCTGGTACCTGGCAGGTGGCGCCCGAACAGGGACCTCAGGAGGCAACACTCAAAGAGCTGAGCAGACACGAACCATGCAATCAGCAGGCAATAAGCATGGAGCTCTGAAGTGACGAATCATGCTGCTCAACTGGCAATAATCAAGCAGGTGACCAGGCAGGAATCCCGCAGCTCAGCTGGCAATTGTCATGCAGATGAGCCGGCAGCAATGACGCAGTTCAGCAGGCCCTGATCACGTGACTCTGCAGGCACTGATCACGTGGCTGATCAAGTACAGATCACCTGACTTAGCATGCACTGATCCCGTGGCTATCATGCACTGATGACGTGGCTGATCCGGCACAGATCACGTGGCTCATCACGCACTGATTACGTGTTTATCCGGCAGTGATCAGTGACTGACAGGCGCTGATCAAGGAACTGTGCACGCACTGATCACGTGGCTGATCAGGAACTGACCAAGTGACTGCGCTTGCAGAGATCCCGTGGCTGATCGTTCACTGATCATGTGTTTATCATACGGTGATCACGTGACTGTGCAGTAAATGATCACCTGGCTGATCATGCACTGATATCGTGACTGAACATGCACTGATCATGTGCCGGGAGCCGGTGAGGCATTCCACTCTGGACAAAGGTCCTCAGGAAGGAGGCTTGGCATCGGCAAATGCGGGATCGAGCCTCAGTAGTCCACCCAGATATCCTCGAGTATCTCCTCCCCAAAAAAACCAGAGTCTCCCTACTTTCTTGCTTTGTGCTCTCACCTCTGATTTCACTGGGGCCTGTCCCCCACCACCATCCCGCTCTCTCTGTCAAAGAGTTAAATTACAGCTCCAATACATAAAGTTCCTTGTCACTCTTCCCTTTAACTTCCAGCTGTGTCTCCATCTGGAGCGCGGAACCCACCACGCTTACTAATTATGCCTGGGCTGCTAAGACCCAGTCGAGAAGGTGTCTAGGGTGAGGCACCTTCCGCTATTCGAGAGGGTGCCTGCGGCCTACGTAAGTGGTGCAAATTTCTTGTCTTGAAGTTCTATTGGTCTCCCGCGTAAACCAAGCTTCTCAGTCTCTTTTCTCCACCGAATTTTCCTACTGAGCTAACCTCATACTATTATTCTTGATATCTCTGATTAGCATATAAATAGTCGCCTAGGCCATCTCTCCTTCGAATACCCTGGATTAGCTGGGGCTGGTCCCCAGCAGGTGGCGCCCAAACAGGGACCTCAGGAGGCAATACTCAAAGAGATGATCAGACAGGAACCACGCAATCAGCAGGCAATTAGCATGGAGCTCCTCAGTGACAAATCATGCTGCTCAACTGGGTATAATCAAGCAGGTGACCAGGCAGGAATCACGCAGCTCAGCTGGCAATTGTAAAGCAGATGAGCCGACAGGAATCAGGCAGCTCAGCTCGCAATTGTCATGCAGATGAGCCGGCAGGAATCACGCAGCTCAGCAGGCCCTGATCACGTGACTCTGCAGGCACTGATCACGTGGCTGATCAAGTACAGATCCCGTGACTGAGCATGGCCTGATCACGTGACTGCGCATGCACTGATGACCTGGCTGATCGGGCACTGATCACGTGGCTCATCATGCACTGATCACGTGTTTATCAGGCAGTGATCAGTGACTGACAATCGCTGATCATGGGACTGTGCAGGCACTGATCACGTGGCTGATCAGGAACTGACCAACTGACTGTGCATGTTGAGATCCCGTGGCTGATCGTTCACTGATCACGTGTTTATCATACGGTGATCACGTGACTGTGAGGCGCTGATCACGTGACTGTGCAGTAAGTGATCACGTGGCTGATCATGCACTGATATCGTGACTGAGCATGCACTGATCATGTGCCGGGAGCCGGTGAGGCATTCCACTCTGGACAAAGGTCCTCAGGAAGGAGGCTCGGCATCCGCAAATGCGGGATCGAGCCTCAGGAGTCCACCCGGATATTCTCGAGCATCTCCTCCACAAAAAAACCAGAGTCTCCCTACTTTCTTGCTTTGTGCTCTCACCTCTGGTTTCACTGGGGGCTGTCCCCCACCACCATCTCGCTCTCTCGGTCAAAGTATTAACTTAAAGCTCCAAATCATAAAGTTCCTTGTCATTCTTCCCTTTAATTTCCAGCTGAGTCTCCATCTGTAGCGCTGAACCCAGCATGCTTTCTAATTATGCCTGGGCTGCTTAACCCTCTCGAGAAGGTGTCTAGGGTGAGGCACCTTCTGCTATTCGAGAGGGCGCCTGCAGCCTACGTAAGTGGTGCAAACTTCTTGTCTTGAAGTTTTATTGGTCTCCTGCATAAACCAAGCTACTCAGTCTCTTTTCTCCACCGGATTTTCCTACTGAGCTATCCTCATACTATTATTCTTGATATCTCTGATTAGCATATAAATAGTCGCCTAGGCCATCTCTCCTTCGAATACCCTGGATCAGCTGGGGCTGGTCCCCGGCAGGTGGCGCCCGAACAGGGACCTCAGGAGGCAACACTCAAAGAGCTGAGCAGACACGAACCACGCAATCAGCAGGCAATAAGCATGGAGCTCTGAAGTGACGAATCATGCTGCTCAACTGGCAATAATCAAGCAGGTGACCAGGCAGGAATCCCGCAGCTCAGCTGGCAATTGTCAAGCAGATGAGCCGACAGGAATCACGCAGCTCGGCTGGCAATTGTCATGCAGATGAGCAGGCAGGAATCACGCAGCTCAGCAGGCCCTGATTACGTGACTCTGCAGGCACTGATCACGTGGCTGATCAAGTACAGATCACGTGACTGAGCATGCACTGATGACGTGGCTGATCGGGCACTGATCACGTGGCTCATCTTGCACTGATCACGTGTTTATCAGGCAGTGATCAGTGACTGACAGGCGCTGAATCCTGGGACTGTGCACGCACTGATAACGTGGTTGATCAGGAACTGACCAACTGACTTCGCATGCAGTGATCACGTGGCTGATCGTTCACTGATCACGTGTTTATCATACCGTGATCACCTGACGGAGGGGCGATGATCACCTGACTGTGCAGTCAGTGATCACGTGGCTGATCATGCACTGATATCGTGACTGAGCACGCACTGATTATGTGCTGGGAGCCGGTGAGGCATTCCACTCTGGACAAAGGTCATGAGGAAGGAGGCTCGGCATACGCAAATGCGGGATCAAGCCTCAGTAGTCCACCCGGATATTCTCGAGCGTCTCCTCCACAAAAAACCCAGAGTCTGCCTACTTTATTGCTTTGTGCTCTCACCTCTGATTTCATTGGGGGCTGTCCCCCACCGACATCTCGCTCTCACTGTCAAGGAGTTAACTTACAGCTCCAATACATAAAGTTCCTTGTCATTCTTCCCTTTAACTTCCAGCTGAGTCTCCATCTGTAGCGCTGAACCCAGCATGCTTTCTAATTATGCCTGGGCTGCTTAACCCTCTCGAGTAGGTGTCTAGGGTGAGGCACATTCTGCTATTCGAGAGGGCGCCTGCAGCCTACGTAAGTGGTGCAAACTTCTTGTCTTGAAGTTTTATTGGTCTCCCGCGTAAACCAAGCTACTCAGTCTCTTTTCTCCACCGAATTTTCCTACTGAGCTATCCTCATACTATTATTCTTGATATCTCTGATTAGCATATAATAGTCGCCTAGGCCATCTCTCCTTCGAATACCCTGGATCAGCTGGGGCTGGTCCACGGCAGGTGGCACCCGAACAGGTGACCTCAGGAGGCAGTACTCAAAGAGCTGAGCAGACACGAACCACGCAATCAGCAGGCCAATAAGCATGGAGCTCAGCAGTGACGAATTCATTGCTGCGCAAACTGGCAATAATCAAGCAGGTGACCAGGCCGAGATCAACGCAAGCTCAGCTGGCAATTGTCAAGCAGATGAGCCGACAGAATCACGCAGCTCAACTGGCAATTTTCATTGAGTAGATGGCCCGGCAGGAATCAACGGCCATCTTCAGCAGGCTCTGCATCACCTGGCTCTGCAGGCACTTGATCACGTTGGCTGATCAAGTACAGGATCAAACGTGACTGAGCATGCACTGTCACGTGTGACTGCAATGCAACTGATGAGGTGGCTATTCGGGCACTAGATCACGTGGCTCATCATTGCCCATTGATCCCGGGTTATATCAGGCATGTGATCAGATTGCTTGACAGGCGTTGATCATGGGAATGTGCACGCACTGATCACGTGGCTGATCAGGAACTGACCACCTGGACTGAGCATGCAGTATCACGTGGCTGATCAGTTCACTGATCACGTGTTTATCCTACCGTGATCACGTGACTGGAGGGGCGCTGATCACGTGACTGTGCAGTCAGTGATCACGTGGGCTGATCATGCACTGATATCGTGACTGAGCACGCACTGATCATTGTGCCGGGAGCCGGTGAAGGCATTCCACTCTGGACAAAGGTCCTCAGGAAGGAGGCTCGGCATACGGCAAATGTGGGATCGAGCCTCAGGAGTCCACCCGGATATTCTCGAGCATCTCCCCCCCAAAAAACCAGGTCTGCCGACTTTATTGTCTTTGTTCTTCTACTCTGATTTCACTGGGGCTGTTCCCACACCAACATCTCGCTTTCTCTGTCAAAGAGTTAACTTACAGCTCCAATTCATAAAGTTCCTTGTCATTCTTCCCTTTAACTTCCAGCTTGTGCTCCATCTGGACGCGGAACCCACCACGCGTTTACTAATTATGCCTGGGCTGCCTAAGACCCAGTCGAGAAAGGTGTCTAGGTGAGGCACCTTCCGTATTCGAGAGGGCGCCTGCGGCCTGACGTAAAGTGGTGCAACTTCTTGTCTTGAAGTTTATTGGTTCTCCCGCGTAAACAAGCTACTCAGTCTCTTTCTCCACCGAATTTCCTACTGAGCTATCCTCATACTATTATCTTGATATCTCTGATTAGCAATAAAATAGTCGCCTAGGCCATCTCTCCTTCAAATACCCGGATCAGCTGGGGCTGGTCCCCGGCAGGTGGCGCGCCGAACAGGACGTCAGGAGGCAATTACTCAAACAGCTGAGCAGACACGAACCACGCAATCAGCAGGCAATTAGCATGGGAGCTCAGCAGTGAAAATCATGCTGCTCAACTGCAAATGAAGCACGTGGACCAGACAGGAATCACGCAGCTCAGCTGGCAATTGTCCATGCAGATGAGCCGGCAGGAATCACGCAGCTCAGCGGCCCTGATCAACGTGACTCTGCAGGCACTGATCACGTGGCTGATCAAGTACACATCCCGTGACTGAGCATGGCCTGATCACGTGATGCGCATGCACTGATGACCTGGCTGATCGGGCACTGATCACTGGCTCATCATGACTGATCCCCGGGTTTATCAGGCAGTGATACAGTGACTGACAATCGCTGATCATGGGACTGTGCAGGCACTGATCACCGTGGCTGATCAGGAACTGACCAACTGACTGTGCATGTGAGATCCCGTGCTGATCGTTCACTGATCACGTGTTATCATACGGTGATCACGTGACTGTGCAGTAAGTGATCACGTGCTGATCATCACTGATATCGTGACTGAGCATGCACTGATCATGTGCCGGGAAGCCGTGAGGCATTCCACTCTGGACAAAGGTCCTCAAGAAGGAGGCTCGGGCCATCCGCAAATGCGGGATCGAGCCTCAGGAGTCCACCCGATATTCTGAGCATCTCCTCCACAAAAAACCAGAGTCTCCCTTACTTTCTTGCTTGTGCTCTCACCTCTGGTTTCACTGGGGCTGTCCCCCACCACCATCTCGCTCTCTCTGTCAAAGTATAACTTAAAGCTCCAAATCATAAAAGTCCTTGCATTCTCCTTTAATTTCCAGCTGAGTCTCCATCTTAGCCGAACCAGCATGCTTCTAATTATGCCTGGCTGCTTAACCCTCTCGAGAAAGGTGTCTAGGGTGAGGCACCTTCGTATTCGAGAGGGCGCCTGCAGCTACGTAAGTGGTGCAACTTCTTGTCTTGAAGTTTATGGTCTCCTGCATAAACCAAGCTACTCAGTCTCTTTTCTCCACCGGATTTTCCTACTGAGCTATCCTCATACTATATTATTGACTCTTGATTAGCATATAAATAGTCGCCCTAGGCCATCTCTCCTTTCGAATACACCTGGATCAGCTGGGGCTGGTACCTGCAGGTGGCGCCCGAAACAGGGACCTCAGGAGGCAACACTCAAGAGCTGAGCAGACACGAACCACGCAATCAGCAGGCAATTAGCATGAGCTCAGCAAGTGACGAATATTGCTGCTCAATCTGGCAATAATCAAGCAGGTGACCAGGCAGTGATCCCGCAGCTCAGCTGGCAATGTCATGCAGATGTAGCCGGCAGGCAATTGCACCGCAGTTTCAGCAGGCCTCTGATCACGGTGACTCTGCAGGCCTGATCACTGGTGGCTGATCAAGTACAGATCACCTGACCTTAGCATGCTCTTGATCCCGTGGCTTTCCATGGGCCTCCCCCCGATGACGTGAGTTAGGGGTTTGTCGCACCCGTATTGAACTGGGGCTGGCTGTCCCAGATCACGGCCCCACTGATTACGTGTTTATCCGCGCAGTGATGCAGTTGACTGACAGGCAGCTGATCAAGGAACTGTGGCACGCACTGATCACGTGGCTGGATCAGGCAACTTGACCAATGTGGACTGCGCTTGCAGAGATCCCGGAGGCTGATCGTTCACCTGATCATATGTTTATCATACCGGTGATCACGTGGATCTGTGCAGTAAATGATTCACCTGGCTGATCCATGCACTGATATCGTGATCTGAACATGGCACTGATCATGTGCCGGGAGCCGGTGAGGCATTCCACTCTGGACAAGTCTCAGGAAGGAGGCTTGGCAATCGGCAAAATGCGGGATCGAGCCTCAGTAGTCACCCAGATATCCTCGAGTATCTCCTCACCCAAAAAACCAGAGTCTCCCTACTTTCTGCTTTGTCTCTCACCTCTGATTTCACTGGGGCCTGTCCCCACCACCATCCCGCTCTCTCTGTCAAGAGAGTACTTACAGCTCCAATACATAAAGTCCTTGTCACTCTTCCTTTAACTTCCAGCTGTGTCTCCATCTGGAGCGCGGAACCACCACGCTACTAATTTGCCTGGGGCTGGCTAAGAACCCAGTCGAGAAGGTGTCTAGGGTGAGGCACCTTCCGCTATTCGAGAGGGGCGCCTGCGGCCTACGTAGTGGTGCAAATTTCTTGTCTTGATTCTATTGGTCTCCCGCGTAAACCAAGCTTCTCAGTCTCTTTTCTCCACCGAATTTCCTACTGAGCTAACCTCATACTATTTTCTTGATATCTCTGATTAGCATATAAATAGTCGCCTTGGCCATCTCTCCTCGAATACCCTGGATTAGCTGGGGCTGGTCCCAGCAGGTGCGCCCAAACAGGGACCTCAGAGGCAATACATCAAAGAATATCAGACAGGAACCACGCAATCAGCAGGAATTAGCATGGAGCTCCTCAGTGACAAATCATGCTGCTCAACTGGGTAATAATCAAGCAGGTGACCAGGCAGGAAATCACGCAGCTCAGCTGGCAATTGTAAAGCAGATGAGCCGACAGGAATCAGGCAGCTCAGCTCGCAATTGTCCATGCAGATGAGGCCGGCAGGAATCACGCAGCTCAGCAGGCCCTGATCACGTGACTCTGCATGCCACTGATCACGTGGCTGATCAAGTACAGATCCCGTGACTGAGCATGGCCTGATCACGTGACTGCGCATGCACTGATGACCTGGCTGATCGGGCACTGATCACGTGGCCATCATGCACTGATCCCGGGTTTATCAGGCAGTGATCAGTGACTGACAATCGCTGATCATGGGACTGTGCAGGCACTGATCACGTGGCTGATCAGGAACTGACCAATGACTGTGCATGTTGAGATCCCGTGGCTGATCGTCACTGATCACGTGTTTATCATACGGTGATCACGTGACTGTGAGGCGCTGATCACGGTGACTGTGCAGTAAGTGATCACGTGGCTGATCATGCACTGATATCGTGACTGAGCATGCACTGATCATGTGCCGGGAGCCGGTGAGGCATTTCCACTCTGGACAAAGGTCCTCAGGAAGGAGGCTCGGCATCCGCAAATGCGGGATCGAGCCTCAGGAGTCCACCGGATATTCTCGAGCATCTCCTCCACAAAAAAACCAGAGTCTCCCTACTTCTTGCTTTGTGCTCTCACCTCTGGTTTCACTGGGGGCTGTCCCCCACCACCATCTCGCTCTCTCTGTCAAAGAATTAACTTAAAGCTCCAAATCATAAAGTTCCTTGTCATTCTTCCCTTTAATTTCCAGCTGAGTCTCCATCTGTAGCGCTGAACCCAGCAATGCTTTCTAATTATGCCTGGGCTGCTTAACCCTCTCGAGAAGGTGTCTAGGGTGAAGGCACCTCTGCTATCGAGAGGCGCCTGCAGCTACGTAAGTGGTGCAAACTTCTTGTCTTGAAGTTTTTATTGTCTCCTGCATAAACCAAGCTAACTCAGTCTCTTTTCTCCAACCGGATTTTCCTACTGAGCTATCCTCATACTATTATTCTTGATATCTCTGATTAGCATATAAATAGTCGCCTAGGCCATCTCTCCTTCGAATACCCTGGGAATCAGTGGGGCTGGTCCCCGGCAGGTGGCGCCCGAACAGGGACCTCAGGAGGCAACACTCAAAGAGCTGAGCAGACCACGAACCAACGCAATCAGCAGGCAATAAGCATGGAGCTCTGAAGTGACGAATCATGCTGCTCAACTGGCAATAATCAAGCAGGTGACCAGGGCAGGAATCCCGCAGCTCAGCTGGCATATGTCAAGCAGATGAGCCGACAGGAATCACGCAGCTCGGCTGGCGAATTGTCATGCAGATGAGCAGGCAGGAATCACGCAGCTCAGCAGGCCCTGATTACGTGACTCTGCAGGCACTGATCACGTGGCTGATCAAGTACAGATCACGTGACTGAGCATGCACTGTCACGTGACTGCATGCACTGATGAGGTGGCTGATCGGGCACTGATCACGTGGCTCATCATGCACTGATCCCGGGTTTATCAGGCAGTGATCAGTGACTGACAGGCCGCTGATCATGGGAATGGCACGCACTGATCACGTGGCTGATCAGGAACTGACCACCTGACTGAGCATGCAGTGATCACGTGGCTGATCGTTCACTGATCACGTGTTTATCCTACCGTGATCACGTGACTGAGGGGCGCTGATCACGTGACTGTGCAGTCAGTGATCACGTGGCTGATCATGCACTGATATCGTGACTGAGCACGCACTGATCATGTGCCGGGAGCCGGGTGAGGCATTCCACTCTGGACAAAGGTCCTCGAGAAGGAGGCTCGGCATACGCAAATGTGGGATCGAGCCTCAGGAGTCCACCGGATATTCTCGAGCATCTCCCCCCCAAAAAAAACCGAGTCTGCCTTACTTTATTGCTTTGGTGCTCTCACCTCTGAAGTTCACTGGGGGCTGTCCCCACCACCATCTCGCTTTCTCTGTCAAAGAGTTAACTTACAGCTCCAATCATAAAGTTCCTTGTCATTCTTCCCTTTAACTTCCAGCTGTGTCTCCATCTGGAGCGCGGAACCCACCACGCTTACTAATTATGCCTGGGCTGCTAAGACCCACTCGAGAAGGGTCTAGGGTGAGGCACCTTTCCGCTATTCGAGAGGGCGCCTGCGGCCTACGTAAGTGGTGCAAACTTCTTGTCTTGAAGTTGATTGGTCTTCCGGGTAAACCAAGCTACTCAGTCTCTTTTCTCCACCGAATTTCCTACTGAGCTATCCTCATACTATTATTCTTGATATCTCTGATTAGCATATAAATAGTCGCCTAGCCATCTCTCCTTCGAATACCCTGGATCAGCTGGGGCTGGTCCCCGGCAGGTGGCGCCCGAACAGGGACGTCAGGAGGCAATACTCAAACAGCTGAGCAGACACGAACCACGCAATCAGCAGGCAATTAGCATGGAGCTCAGCAGTGAAGAATCATGCTGCTCAACTGGCAATAATGAAGCACGTGACCAGACAGGAATCACGCAGCTCAGCTGGCAATTGTCATGCAAATGAGCCGGCAGGAATCACGCAGCTCAGCAGGCCCTGATCACGTGACTCTGCAGGCACTGATCACGTGGCTGATCAAGTAACATGATCCCGTGACTGAGCCATAGGGCCTGATCACGTGACTGCGCATGCACTGGATGACCTGGCTGATCGGGCACTGATCACGTGGCTCATCATGCACTGATCCCGGGTTAATCAGGCAGTGATCAGTGACTGACAATGCGCTGATCATGGGACTGTGCAGGCACTGATCACGTGGCTGATTCAAGGAACTGACCAACTGACTGTGCATGTTGAGATCCCGTGGCTGATCGTTCACTGATCACGTGTTTATCATACGGTGATCACGTGACTGTGAGGCGCTGATCACGTGACTGTGCAGTAAGTGATCACGTGGCTGATCATGCACTGATATCGTGACTGAGCATGCACTGATCATGTGCCGGGAGCCGGTGAGGCATTCCACTCTGGGACAAGGTCCTCAGGAAGAGGCTCGGCATCCGCAAATGCGGGATCGAGCCTCAGGAGTCCACCCGGATATTCTCTGAGCATCTCCTCCACAAAAAACCAGAGTCTCCCTACTTTCTTGCTTTGTGCTCTCACCTCTGGTTTCACTGGGGGCTGTCCCCCACCACCATCTCGCTCTCTCTGTCAAGAATTAACTTAAAGCTCCAAATCATAAAGTTCCTTGTCATTCTTCCTTTAATTTCCAGCTGAGTCTCCATCTGTAGCGCTGAACCAGCAGCTTTCTAATTATGCCTGGGCTGCTTAACCCTCTCGAGAAGGTGTCTAGGGTGAGGCACCTTCTGCTATTCGAGAGGGCGCCTGCAGCCTACGTAAGTGGTGCAAACTTCTTGTCTTGAATTTTATTGGTCTCCTGCATAAACCAAGCTACTCAGTCTCTTTTCTCAACCGGATTTTCCTACTGAGCTATCCTCATACTATTATTCTTGATATCTCTGATTAGCATATAAATATCGCCTAGGCCATCTCTCCTTCGAATACCTGGATCAGCTGGGGCTGGTCCCGGCAGGTGGCGCCCGAACAGGGACCTCAGGAGGCAACACTCAAAGAGCTGAGCAGACACGAACCACGCAATCAGCAGGCAATAAGCATGGAGCTCTGAAGTGACGAATCATGCTGCTCAACTGGCAATAATCAAGCAGGTTGACCAGGCAGGAATCCCGCAGCTCAGCTGGCAATTGTCAAGCAGATGAGCCGACAGGAATCACGCAGCTCGGCTGGCAATTGTCATGCAGATGAGCAGGCAGGATCACGCAGCTCAGCAGGCCCTGATTACGTGACTCTGCAGGCACTGATCAACGTGCTGATCAAGTACAGATCACCGTGACTGAGCATTGCACTGATGCGTGGCTGATCGGCACTGATCACTGTTGGCTCATCTTGCACTGATCACGTGTTTATCAGGCAGTGATCAGTGACTGACAGGCGCTGCATCCTGGGACTGTGCACGCACTGATAACGTGGTTGATCAGGAACTGACCAACTGACTTCGCATGCAGTGATCACGTGGCTGATCGTTCACACTGATCACGTGTTTTCATACCTTGATCACCTGACGGAGGGGCGATGATCACCTGACTGTGCAGTCAGTGATCACGTGGCTGATCATGCACTGATATCGTGACTGAGCACGCACTGATTATGTGCTGGAGCCGGTGAGGCATTCCACTCTGGACAAGGTCATGAGGAAGGAGGCTCGGCATAACGCAAATGCGGGATCAAGCCTCAGTAGTCCACCCGGATATTCTCGAGCGTCTCCTCCACAAAAAACCCAGAGTCTGCCTACTTTATTGCTTTGTGCTCTCACCTCTGATTTCATTGGGGGCTGTCCCCCACCGACATCTCGCTCTCACTGTCAAGGTTAACTTACAGCTCCAATACATAAAGTTCCTTGTCATTCTTCCCTTTAACTTCCAGCTGAGTCTCCATCTGTAGCGCTGAACCCAGCATGCTTTCTAATTATGCCTGGGCTGCTTAACCCTCCGAGTAGGTGTCTAGGGTGAGGCACATTCTGCTATTCGAGAGGGCGCCTGCAGCCTACGTAAGTGGTGCAAACTTCTTGTCTTGAAGTTTTATTGGTCTCCCGCGTAAACCAAGCTACTCCATCTCTTTTCTCCACCGAATTCCTACGAGCTATCCTCATACTATTATTCTGATATCTCGATTAGCATATAAATAGTCGCCTAGCCATCTCTCCTCGAATACCCTGGATCAGCTGGGCTGGCCACGCAGGTGCACCCGAACAGGGACCTCAGAGCAGTCTCAAAAGCTGACAGACACAACCACGCAATCACAGGCAATAGCATGGACTCAGCAGTAGAATCATGCTGCCAACGCAATAATCAAGCATGACCAGGCAGGATCACGCAGCTCAGCTGGCATGTCAACAGATGCGACAAATCACGCAGCTCAACGGCAATTTTCATGAGATGCAGAACACGCATACAGCAGCTCTGATCAGTGACTCTGCAGCACTGATCACGTGGCTGATCAAGTACAGATCACGTGACTGAGCATGCACTGTCACGTGACTGCATGCACTGATAGGCTGATCGGGACTGATAGTGCATCATGCACTATCCCGGGTTATCAGCATGATCAGTGACTGACAGCGCTGATCATGGGAATGTCACGCACTGATCACTGGCTATCAGGAACGACCACACTGAGCATGCAGTGATCCACGTGGCTGATCGTTCACTGATCACGTGTTATCACGTGATCACTGACTGAGGCGCTGATCACGTACTGTGCAGTCAGTGATCACTGTGCTGATCATGCACTGATATCGTGACTGAGCACGCACTGATCATTGCCGGGACCGGTGAGCATCCACTCTGGACAAAGGTCTCAGGAAGGAGGCCGGCATACGCAAATGGGATCGAGCCTCAGGAGTCCACCCGGATATCTCGAGCATTCCCCCCAAAAAAACCAGAGTCTGCCTACTTTATTGCTTTGTTCTCTTACCTCTGATTCACTGGGGGCTGTTCCCCACCACCATCTCGCTTTCTCTGTCAAAGAGTTAACTTACAGCTCCAATTCATAAAGTCCTTGTCATTCTTCCCTTTAACTTCCAGCTGTGTCTCCATCTGGACGCGGAACCCACCACGCTTACTAATTATGCCTGGGCTGCTAGACCCAGTCGGAAGGTGTCTAGGGTGAGGCACCTTCCCGCTATTCGAGAGGGGCGCCTGCGGCCTCGTAAGTGGTGCAAATTCTTGTCTTGAAGTTTTACTTGGTTCTCCCGCGGTAAACCCAAGCTACTCCAGTCCCTCCTTTTCTCAACCCGAATTTTCCTACTGAGCTATCCTCAACTATTATTCTTGATATCTCTGATTAGCATATAAATAGTCGCCTAGGCCCATCTCTCCTTCAAATACCCTGGATCAGCTGGGGCTGGTCCCCGGCAGGTGGCGCCCGAAACAGGGACGTCAGGAGGCAATACTCAAACAGCTGAGCAGACACGAAACCACGCAATCAGCAGCAAATTAGCATGGGAGCTTCAGCAGTGAAGAATCATGCTGCTCAACTGGCAATAATCAAGCACGTGACCAGGACAGGAATCCCGCAGCTCAGCTGGCAATTGTCATGCAGATGAGCCCGGCCAGCAATGACGCACAGTTCAGCAGGCCCCTGATCACGTGACTCTGCAGGCACTGATCACGTGGCTGATCAAGTACAGATCACCTGACTAGCATGCACTGATCCTCGTGGCTATCATGCACTGATGACGTGGCTGATCCGGCACAGATCACGTGGCTCATCACGCACTGATTACGTGTTTATCCGGCAGTGATCAGTGACTGACAGGCGCTGATCAAGGAACTGTGCACGCACTGATCACGTGGCTGATCAGGAACTGACCAAGTGACTGCGCTTGCAGAGATCCGGAGGCTGATCGTTCACTGATCATATGTTTATCATACGGTGATCACGTGACTGTGCAGTAAATGATCACCTGGCTGATCATGCACTGATATCGTGACTGAACATGCACTGATCATGTGCCGGGAGCCGGTGAGGCATTCCACTCTGGACAAAGGTCCTCAGGAAGGAGGCTTGGCATCGGCAAATGCGGGATCGAGCCTCAGTAGTCTCACCCAGATATCCTCGAGTATCTCCTCCCAAAAAAACCAGAGTCTCCCTACTTTCTTGCTTTGTGCTCTCACCTCTGATTTCACTGGGGCCTGTCCCCACCACCATCCCCGCTCTCTCTGTCAAAGAGTTAAATTACAGCTCCAATACATAAAGTTCCTTGTCCACTCTTCCCTTTAACTTCCAGCTGTGTCTCCATCTGGAGCGCGGAACCCCACCACGCTTACTAATTATGCCTGGGCTGCTAAGACCCAGTCGAGAAGGTGTCTAGGGTGGGGCACCTTCCGCTATTCGATGGGAGGCGCGGCCTGCGGCCTACGTAAGTTGGTGCAAATTTCTTGTCTTGCAAGTTCTATTTGGTCTCCCGCGTAAACCAAGCCTTCTCAGTCTCTTTTCTCCACCGAGATTTTCCTACTGAGCTAACCTCATACTATTATTCTTGATATCTCTGATTTAGCATATAAATAGTCGCCTAGGCCATCTCTCCTTCGAATACCCTGGATTAGCTGGGGCTGGTCCCCAGCAGGTGGCGCCCCAACAGGGACCTCAGAGGGCAATACTCAAAGAGATGATCAGACAGGAACCACGCCAATCAGCAGGCAATTAGCATGGAGCTCCTCAGTGACAAATCATGCTGCTCAACTGGGTATAATCAAGCAGGTGACCAGGCAGGAATCACGCAGCTCAGCTGGCAATTGTAACAGCAGATGAAGCCGACAGGAATCAGGCAGCTCAGCCGCAATTGTCATGCAGATGAGCCGGCAGGAATTCACGCAGCTCAGCAGGCCCTGATCACGTGACTCTGCAGGCACTGATCACGTGGCTGATCAAGTACAGATCCCGTGGACTGAGCAGGCTGATCACGTGACTGCGCATGCACTGATGACCTGGCTGATCGGGCACTGATCACGTGGCCTCATCATGCACTGATGCACGTGTTTATCAGGCAGTGATCAGTGACTGACAATCGCTGATCATGGGACTGTGCAGGCACTGATCACGTGGCTGATCAGGAACTGACCAACTGACTGTGCATGTTGAGATCCCGTGGCTGATCGTTCACTGATCACGTGTTTATCATACGGTGATCACGTGACTGTGAGGCGCTGATCACGTGACTGTGCAGTAAGTGATCACGTGGCTGATCATGCACTGATATCGTGACTGAGCATGCACTGATCATGTGCCGGGAGCCGGTGAGGCATTCCCACTCTGGACAAAGGTCCTCAGGAAGGAGGCTCGGCATCCGCAAATGCGCGGATCGAGCCTCAGGAGTCCACCCGGATATTCTCGAGCATCTCCTCCACAAAAAACCAGAGTCTCCCTACTTCTTGCTTTGTGCTCTCACCTCTGGTTTCACTGTCGTGGTGCGTCGTCCCCCCATACGCCCAATCTCGCTTACTTCGGCTTGCAACGAGTATGTTAACTTAAAGCTCCAAATCATAAAGATGTTCGCTTGTCATTCTTCCACTTTAATTCCAGCTGAGTCGTCCAATCCGTGTATGGCTGAAAAACCCAGGCATGCTTTCTAATTACTGCGCTGGGCTGCTATAACCCTCTCCGAGAAGGTGCTCTAGGGTGAGGCACCTTTCTGCTATGCGATACGGGGCGCCGCTGCATTCGCTACGTAAGTGGTGCAAAACTTCTGTCTTGAAGTTTTATTGGTCTCCTGCATAAACCAAGCTACTCAGTCTCTTTTCTCCCACCGGATTTTCCTACTGAGCTATCCTCATACTATTATTCTTGATATCTCGACTTAGCATATAATAGTCGCCTAGGCCATCTCTCCTTCGAATACCCTGGATCAGCTGGGGCTGGTCCCCGGCAGGTGGTCGCCCCGAAAGGGACCTCAGGAGGCAACACTCAAAGAGCTGAGCAGACCCGACACGCAATCAGCAGGCAATAAGGCATGGAGCTCTGAAGTGACGAATCATGCTGCTCAACTGGCAATAATCAAGCAGGGTGACCAGGCAGGAATCCCGCGCAGCTCAGCTGGCAATTGTCAAGCAGATGAGCCGACAGGAATCACGCAGCTCGGCTGGCATTGTCATGCAGATGAGCAGGCAGGAATCACCGCAGCTCAGACAGGCCCCTGATTACGTGACTCTGCAGGCAACTGATCACGTGGCTGATCAAGTACAGATCACGTGACTGAGCATCACTGATGACGTGGCTGATCGGGCACTGATCACGTGGCTCATCTTGCACTGATCACGTGTTTATCAGGCAGTGATCAGTGACTGACAGGCGCTGATCCTGGGACTGTGCACGCACTGATAACGTGGTGATCAGGAACTGACCAACTGACTTCGCATGCAGTGATCACGTGGCTGATCGTTCACTGATCACGTGTTTATCATACCGTGATCACCTGACGAGGGGCGATGATCACCTGACTGTGCAGTCAGTGATCACGTGGCTGATCATGCACTGATATCGTGACTGAGCACGCACTGATTATGTGCTGGGAGCCGGTGAGGCATTCCACTCTGGACAAAGGTCATGAGGAAGGAGGCTCGGCATACGCAAATGCGGGATCGAGCCTCAGTAGTCCACCCGGATATTCTCGAGCGTCTCCTCCACAAAAAAACAGAGTCTGCCTACTTTATTGCTTTGTGCTCTCACCTCTGATTTCATTGGGGCTGTCCCCCACCACATCTCGCTCTCACTGTCAAGGAGTTAACTTACAGCTCCAATACATAAAGTTCCTTGTCATTCTTCCCTTTAACTTCCAGCTGAGTCTCCATCTGTAGCGCTGAACCCAGCATGCTTTTTAATTATGCCTGGGCTGCTTAACCCTCTCGAGTAGGTGTCTAGGGTGAGGCACATTCTGCTATTCGAGAGGGGCGCCTGCAGCCTACGAAAGTGGTGCAAACTTCTTGTCTTGAAGTTTTATTGGTCTCACCCGCGTAAAACCAAGCTACTCAGTCTCTTTTCTCCACCGAATTTTCCTACTGAGGCTATCCTCATACTATTATTCTTGATATCTCTGATTAGCATATAAATAGGTCGCCTAGGCCATCTCTCCTTCGAATACCCTGGATCAGCTGGGGCTGGTCCACGGCAGGTGGCACCCGAACAGGGACCTCAGGAGGCAGTACTCAAAGAGCTGAGGCAGGACACGAACCACGCCATCAGCAGCAATAAGCATGGAGCTCTGAAGTGACGAATCATGCTGCTCAACTGGCAATAATCAAGCAGGTGACCAGGCAGGATCACGCAGCTTCAGCTGGGCAATTGTCAAGCAGATGAGCCGACAGGAATCACGCAGCTCGGCTGGCAATTTCAATGCAGATGAGCCGGCAGGAATCACGCATCTCAGCAGGCTCTGATCACGTGACTCTGCAGGCACTGATCACGTGGCTGATCCAAGTACAGATCACGTGACTGAGCATGCACTGTCACGTGACTGCATGCACTGATGAGGTGGGGCTGCATCGGGCACATGGATGAGGTGGCTGAATCTGGCACTGATCACATGGCTATCATGCACTGATCCGGTTTATCAGGCAGTGATCAGTGACTGCAGGCGCTGATCATGGGAATGTGCACCGGCACTGATCACGTTGGCTGATCAGGAACTGACCACCTGGACTGAGCATGCAGTGATCCACGTGGCTGATTCGTTCACGTGGATGCACGTGTTTATCCTACCGTGATCACCGTGACCGAGGGCGCTAGATCACGTGACTGTGGCAGTTCAGTTGCATCACTGGGCTGATCCATCGCACTGATGGAGTCGTGTTTTGAAGGCACCGCACTGATCATGTGCCGGGAGCCGGTGAGGCATTCCACTCTGGACAAAGGTCCTCAGGAAGGAGGCTCGGCATACGCAAATGTGGGATCGAGCCTCAGGAGTCCACCCGGATATTCTCGAGCATCTCCCCCCAAAAAAACCAGAGTCTGCCTACTTTATTGCTTTGTTCTCTTACCTCTGATTTCACTGGGGGCTGTTCCCCACCACCATCTCGCTTTCTCTGTCAAAGAGTTAACTTACAGCTCCAATTCATAAAGTTCCTTGTCATTCTTCCCTTTAACTTCCAGCTGTGTCTCCATCTGGAGCGCGGAACCCACCACGCTTACTAATTATGCCTGGGCTGCTAAGACCCAGTCGAGAAGGTGTCTAGGGTGAGGCACCTTCCGCTATTCGAGAGGGCGCCTGCGGCCTACGTAAGTGGTGCAAACTTCTTGTCTTGAAGTTTTATTGGTCTCCCGCGTAAACCAAGCTACTCAGTCTCTTTTCTCCACCGAATTTTCCTACTGAGCTATCCTCATACTATTATTCTTGATATCTCTGATTAGCATATAAATAGTCGCCTAGGCCATCTCTCCTTCAAATACCCTGGATCAGCTGGGGCTGGTCCCCGGCAGGTGGCGCCCGAACAGGGACGTCAGGAGGCAATACTCAAACAGCTGAGCAGACACGAACCACGCAATCAGCAGGCAATTAGCATGGAGCTCAGCAGTGAAGAATCATGCTGCTCAACTGGCAATAATGAAGCACGTGACCAGACAGGAATCACGCAGCTCAGCTGGCAATTGTCATGCAGATGAGCCGGCAGGAATCACGCAGCTCAGCAGGCCCTGATCACGTGACTCTGCAGGCACTGATCACGTGGCTGATCAAGTACAGATCCCGTGACTGAGCATGGCCTGATCACGTGACTGCGCATGCACTGATGACCTGGCTGATCGGGCACTGATCACGTGGCTCATCATGCACTGATCCCGGTTTATCAGGCAGTGATCAGTGACTGACAATCGCTGATCATGGGACTGTGCAGGCACTGATCACGTGGCTGATCAGGAACTGACCAACTGACTGTGCATGTTGAGATCCCGTGGCTGATCGTTCACTGATCACGTGTTTATCATACGGTGATCACGTGACTGTGCAGTAAGTGATCACGTGGCTGATCATGCACTGATATCGTGACTGAGCATGCACTGATCATGTGCCGGGAGCCGGTGAGGCATTCCACTCTGGACAAAGGTCCTCAGGAAGGAGGCTCGGCATCCGCAAATGCGGGATCGAGCCTCAGGAGTCCACCCGGATATTCTCGAGCATCTCCTCCACAAAAAAACCAGAGTCTCCCTACTTTCTTGCTTTGTGCTCTCACCTCTGGTTTCACTGGGGGCTGTCCCCCACCACCATCTCGCTCTCTCTGTCAAAGTATTAACTTAAAGCTCCAAATCATAAAGTTCCTTGTCATTCTTCCCTTTAATTTCCAGCTGAGTCTCCATCTGTAGCGCTGAACCCAGCATGCTTTCTAATTATGCCTGGGCTGCTTAACCCTCTCGAGAAGGTGTCTAGGGTGAGGCACCTTCTGCTATTCGAGAGGGCGCCTGCAGCCTACGTAAGTGGTGCAAACTTCTTGTCTTGAAGTTTTATTGGTCTCCTGCATAAACCAAGCTACTCAGTCTCTTTTCTCCACCGATTTTCCTACTGAGCTATCCTCATACTATTATTCTTGATATCTCTGATTAGCATATAAATAGTCGCCTAGGCCATCTCTCCTTCGAATACCCTGGATCAGCTGGGGCTGGTCCCGGCAGGTGGCGCCCGAACAGGGACCTCAGGAGGCAACACTCAAAGAGCTGAGCAGACACGAACCACGCAATCAGCAGGCAATAAGCATGGAGCTCTGAAGTGACGAATCATGCTGCTCAACTGGCAATAATCAAGCAGGTGACCAGGCAGGAATCCCGCAGCTCAGCTGGCAATTGTCATGCAGATGAGCCGGCAGCAATGACGCAGTTCAGCAGGCCCTGATCACGTGACTCTGCAGGCACTGATCACGTGGCTGATCAAGTACAGATCACCTGACTAGCATGCACTGATCCGTGGCTATGCACTGATGACGTGGCTGATCGGCACAGATCACGTGGCTCATCACGCACTGATTACGTGTTTATCCGGCAGTGATCAGTGACTGACAGGCGCTGATCAAGGGACTGTGCACGCACTGATCACGTGGCTGATCAGGAACTGACCAATGACTGCGCTGCATGAGATCCGTGGCTGATCGTTCACTGATCACGTGTTTATCATACGGTGATCACGTGACTGTGCAGTAAATGATCACCTGGCTGATCATGCACTGATATCGTGACTGAACATGCACTGATCATGTGCCGGGAGCCGGTGAGGCATTCCACTCTGGACAAAGGTCCTCAGGAAGGAGGCTCGGCATCGCAAATGCGGGATCGAGCCTCAGTAGTCCACCCGATATCTCGAGTATCTCCTCCCAAAAAACCAGAGTCTCCCTACTTTCTTGCTTTGTGCTCTCACCTCTGATTTCACTGGGGCTGTCCCCCACCACCATCCCGCTCTCTCTGTCAAAGAGTTAACTTACAGCTCCAATACATAAAGTTCCTTGTCACTCTTCCCTTTAACTTCCAGCTGTGTCTCCATCTGGAGCGCGGAACCCACCACGCTTACTAATTATGCCTGGGCTGCTAAGACCCAGTCGAGAAGGTGTCTAGGGTGAGGCACCTTCCGCTATTCGAGAGGGCGCCTGCGGCCTACGTAAGTGGTGCAAATTCTTGTCTTGAAGTTTATTGGTCTCCCGCGTAAACCAAGCTACTCAGTCTCTTTTCTCCACCGAATTTTCCTACTGAGCTACCTCATACTATTATTCTTGATATCTCTGATTAGCATATAAATAGTCGCCTAGGCCATCTCTCCTTCGAATACCCTGGATCAGCTGGGGCTGGTCCCGCAGGTGGCGCCCAACAGGACCTCAGGAGGCAATACTCAAAGAGAGACAGACAGAACCACGCAATCAGCAGGCAATAGCATGGAGCTCCTCAGTGACAATCATGCTGCTCAACTGGGTAATCAAGCAGGTGACCAGGCAGGAATCACGCAGCTCAGCTGGCAATTGTAAAGCAGATGAGCCGACAGGAATCAGCAGCTCAGCTGCAATTGTCATGCAGATGAGCCGGCAGGAATCACGCAGCTCAGCAGGCCCTGATCACGTGACTCTGCAGGCACTGATCACGTGGCTGATCAAGTACAGATCCGTGACTGAGCATGGCCTGATCACGTGACTGCGCATGCACTGATGACCTGGCTGATCGGGCACTGATCACGTGGCTCATCATGCACTGATCACGTGTTTATCAGGCAGTGATCAGTGACTGACAATCGCTGATCATGGGACTGTGCAGGCACTGATCACGTGGCTGATCAGGAACTGACCAACTGACTGTGCATGTGAGATCCGTGCTGATCGTTCACTGATCACGTGTTTATCATACGGTGATCACGTGACGTGAGCGCTGATCACGTGACTGTGCAGTAAGTGATCACGTGGCTGATCATGCACTGATATCGTGACTGAGCATGCACTGATCATGTGCCGGGAGCCGGTGAGGCATTCCACTCTGGACAAAGGTCCTCAGGAAGGAGGCTCGGCATCCGCAAATGCGGGATCGAGCCTCAGGAGTCCACCCGGATATTCTCGAGCATCTCCTCCACAAAAAAACCAGAGTCTCCTACTTCTTGCTTTGTGCTCTCACCTCTGGTTTCACTGGGGGCTGTCCCCCACCACCATCTCGCCTCTCGGTCAAAGTATTAACTTAAAGCTCCAAATCATAAAGTTCCTTGTCATTCTTCCCTTTAATTTCCAGCTGAGTCTCCATCTGTAGCGCTGAACCCAGCATGCTTTCTAATTATGCCTGGGCTGCTTAACCCTCTCGAGAAGTGTCTCTAGGGTGAGGCACCTTCTGCTATTCGAGAGGGCGCCTCAGCCTACGTA